>NC_080590.1:64295166-64595750 GCF_029962835.1 Magnolia sinica | reverse complement strand
TGGCCCCCTGCTGAGTGGGCCAGGATATAGTTCACGATTTGGGTCATATCTATGCTATGTTTCATTCCGCTATTTGCACTTCGATTTACATGTTGATTGCCATTATTATTCTATTAACTCCTGGGTTTTTGGGATACGGGTCACATACTCGATTCCTGGAAGCCGGGGCATTACACGGGACAAAGGAAAACACCAATATCAGCTTAATCCAAAGCTAGTGGGTCCCACACGTGTGGACCCACCTTGATGTGTGCTGTATCCACACCGTTCAACCCTGGACGGTGGGTCTCACACAGCACAGTTGTTGTTGGATTGAAGTCAGCAAGTTCTGGGGTCTGACATGAGGTATGTGTTACATCCAACTGTCTGTCCTAGGGCGTGGGACCCCCCTTGCACGTGTGGAGTCTCCACGTCTAGCTAGGACGTGGGACCCACCTTGAATATATGTATTTCCCACACCGTCCAGCTGAGGATGGTGTGGTCCAGTGTAATATATGTGTTTCATCATGCCATCCATCTGTGGATACTGGTGGGCCACGTGTGTGGGACCCACTGTGATTTATGTATTGTATCCTCCACGCCGTCCATCTGTGGATGCCCACCATGATATATGTGTTAGATCCACACTGTCCAGGCCCTGGACAGTGGGTTCCACAATAGCAAATAGTTGTTGTACCAACGTCAGGAAAGTTTTATGGGTCCCGCCAGCAGCTATAGCTGCATTTGACGTCAGTAAGTTCTGTGGGTCCCACCAGCAGCTACAATTGCATTCGACGCAGCAAGATCTATGGGTCCCACCAGCTATCTAACTACTGCATGACATCAGCAAAGTTCTATGGTCTGATGATGATGTATCTAAGTTGTCCATCTAATGGGCCCCACCAGATGTATTGCTATTGTATTTCACATCAGCAAGCTCTGTGGGTCTGATCTGAGGTATGTGTTAAATCCAGACCATCCATCTTGCACCCCACGAGCAGCTTAGCTATTGTACCGATGTTAGCAAGTTCTATAGGTCCTGTTGGTGTATGTGTTACATCCAAACCGTCCATCCAGATGGTGAGCTCATCTTAAGGCTTAAGACTAAAAATAAGACAAATCTGCATATCAGGTGGACCACACTGCAGAAACCAATGGAGGATTGAACGCCTACCATTGAAACCCGTTTGGGGTTCCAGAAGTTCTGGATTAATATGGAATTTGTTTTCCTCTTAATTCAGGTCTTTGTGACCTTATGAACAGATTGGAAAATAAAAGTTATGGTGGGCCCGGTGAATTGTTAACTGTGAAAATCATTATCTCCACTGGTATTTGTGGTATGGTCCAAATGAACCTTCGATATGATTCATTTTTGGGTAATGCTCTATAATAATCTCTAAGAATAGATGTATGGTGTAGATATAATAAAGTGAAAATATAGTGTGTGGGTCCTACCTTGATGCGATATATATTGAGGCTCAGATATGAGGCCCATTGTGATATGTTGGAGGCCCATTGTTGCGGCCCATGTGTTGCGCCCTATTTGATGTATATGAGGCCCATGTATTGCGGCCCATTTGATGTATATGAGGCCCATGTATTGCAGCTCATTTGATGTATGTGAGGCTCATATGATGAGGCCCGATGTGATGTATATGAGGCCCAATGTGATGTGTATGTGGCCCATGAGTGAGGCCCATGGTGATGTGTATTAGGCCCTTGAGTGAGGCCCATGGTGATGTATATAGGCCCTTATATGAGGCCATGGGCCCACTATACGTGGTTCTATGTGGGCCACTCCTTGGGAGCAATGTTGGTTAAATGTCCATATTGATGGGCAATGATGGTTAAATCTCCACATTGTAACCTTCCCTTAGGCCTTGTTAGGCCCGTTCTCTTAGTGGGTTAATCCAAATTATTGGGCCCCATTGATGTTGCATGGTCTATACTCGCCGTAGACGGATGGGTCCGTGCTACCGGATTTGATATAGCCACGGCTGAGGGCCGATCTTTATATTATGGTTTAGATCGGCTATTCATCTATGGACCCCGCCTTGTATATAGGCCAATTATCGATGCCGATTATCGATTCCGATTATGACTATGTGATAACATAACATCATGATACATGCTCATACGTATCATCTGCATGCTTGTGATGAGATGAGATTGACCATTGCATATGCCTTCTAGCAAGTTGTTTATGGGATTCCCTGACAGGCGGTGTTGTCCCTCATGAGCGTACGGTACACGTAGGATTGATACATGACTGGATTGTATGACTCATGTATCTTGTATTGTGTGATGTGGTTACTATATGCCCTAGCTACATCAAGGCCGTGGCCTCCACATGCACATCGTGGAGAGCCGGATTGGATACCAAAAATACTGTTGCTAGCATCAGGGCGCCATAGATGTCCCTGGGTGAAAATTTCTAAACCCAATGGTACCAGAGGATGACTTCAATGTCGAGACCGAGTGGATACATGAGCACATGAGGGTTGTATACCAGTAGGTTGCGTCTCTCACTATGTCGTGGTCGGTTGGAAAGGGGTGTGACCTTGCCCGCCTGATGAGGGAGTAATATTTAGGTTGAGCTTGACCAGCTTGAGGATTGGGTTTGCTATCGACGAGTCGGGCCCGATATTGGCAGGTGAATAGTGAGGTCTCTTCCACTTACCCAGTCGTGCGCTCGGATAGGGGCGACAAGCTGGCATAGAGTGTATTAGACCCCAGTGATTATCCAGAGTGAGATCTGTACTGATATGTGATGTTCTAGTGATAAGCTGCATTGATATGTGGATTTGGATGAGGATTGGTATGCTTGAGTTGCATCTCACATCGCATGGCCTTGGTATGGCCGACATCATTCACGCCTTGCATCTCATGGCCTTGATATGACCGATAGCATTCATGCCTTGCATCACATAGCCTTGGTACGGTTAATAGTATTCATGGATTCACTAACATATTCCGGATTACTCTGATATTGCATTATGAGCACGCTTATATTGCGCACATACTTTCACCACCCTCTAAGCTTTCTATAAGCTTATGCACGAATGATGCGTGCAGGTGACGCTAGACGCTACATCAGCATTGAGCTTGGAGCGTACAGCTGACTTCTGGAGCTTTTGATTATCAATATTGTATTTCCCTTACGCATTATACTTAAAGTTTTTATCTTAGTGGATTTGTGATGATGTTGTTGGTTGTTGTTTGTGGGTTATGTTTATTGCGAATCAAATTCATGTTAAAAATTCTCTTTGTAAGATCATAGGATCGGAACCTGGTATATGGGTGCCGGGAGTCGAGAATGGGGTACTATGGAGGCTATCGGCGCCGGATTCAGTGATCGAGAATTTTGTGAGCCCGGTTTCCGAGTTTGGGGCGTGAAAATTGCAAGTCAACATTCACAAAGCATTCTGGGGGATCAACTTCACATTATCGCAGACACACGAGTAATTGTGTTAAGAGTCCAAAAATCCCACGTTCAGGCCAACAATTGCTCTCATTTGCCTCATCTAGAGGAAGCGACTCCGACACGCAAGTTGCTCTCATCACTCATAAATTTGAAAAAGACAAACTAAAAGAGTGGTTTGCAAGAATAGTTATTATTGAGGAGAAACCATTTAGATTTATAGAGAGCAAAGTTTTTAGCGAATACAGCAGATAATTGAATCCAATATTTGAGAAGTGTTCGCGGGTCACGGTGAAAAGAGAATGCATGAAGATGTATATGAATGAGAAGACAAAGTTGAAAGCCATTCTGTCATCAGTCTCACATATAAGTCTTACTTCAGACTTGTGGACGGCATCGAACTAAAGGAAGGGTTACATGTCGCTAACTGCACACTATGTGGATGAAGATTGGAATCTCCACAAGACTATATTAAACTTTCGTCACCTTCCTCCCCCTCATACCGGTTTGGTTATTTCGGACTGCGTTTACTATTGTCTTCAGGAGTGGGGCATCGAAAGTAGGATATCTTCAATGATGCTAGATAATGCTTCTACAAATGATGTTGTGATTTCTTTTTTGCGGAGCCAATTCAATATAGCCAGGAATCTTTTTTTTTTTTTTTTTTTGGGGAGGGGGGGAGGAGGAATTTTTCAAGTGAGATGTTGTGCTCACATTCTGAATATAATTGTGCAAGAGGGGCTAAAAATAATTGAAGGCACAATTGAGAACATAAGAGAAAGTGTGAAGTATATACGGGGGTCACCATCAAGACTTAGCATATGGAATGACATACTCCAATATTTAAATGTTGAAACTTAAAAAATATTGAAGTTAGATGTGTGCACCCGTTGGAATTTAACATATAAAATGTTGGATGCGGCGATGGAGTTGAAAAATGCATTCTTAGAATTTGCAATTCGTGATAAGACATATGCTTGGTTACCTAGTGAAGATAATTGGAAAAGAGTTGAAGAGGTTCGTAGTTTTCTTCGAGTTTACTATAATTACACGAAGCTATTTTTCGAAAATAAATATCCAACGACAAATCTATTTCTTCCAAAGCTTTGGAAGATTAAGGATGCTCTTTAGAGAAGTATCACAACAGGTCCAGATTATATTCAGAACATGGCACTAAGCATGCAGGTGAAATTTGAAAAGTACTGGAGCGAATGTCACCTATTGATGGCTTTAGCTATTGTACTTGATCCTTACTGCAAAATGGGAATGATTAGTTATTTTTATAAGAAGATTTATCCGTGTGACAAGGTTGCCATTGAAATATCTAATGTTCGTGTGGCAATTGAAGAATTGTACTCTTCTTATGTGGGTAATTCTTCCAGAAGTTAGGACACTTAAATTATGAATGAACGCAGCTCCAGTTCAGATATAGGTGATGACAATTTTCTCGATGAGTACTTCTCAGCCTTAGAACAAGATGAAGCGAGTTAACAAACAGATGAATCAGAATTAGAAGTATATCTCAAGGAGCCAGTCGTGAAGGTCTTCAGGCAAGACTTTGATGTTTTAGACTAGTGGAAGACTAGAGCTCATAAAGGAAAATACCCTACACTATCGTTGATCGCTCAAGATATTTTATCAATTCCTATAACAACAGTGGTATCAGAGTCTACATTAGCACTGGTAGTAGGATGGTGAACAAGTATAAAAGCTCTCTTACACTCAAAACAATTGAAGCGCTCGTTTGTACGCAAGATTAGTTACATCCAGTTGGGGGTGGCAGTTCATCTGATGAAGAGAATAATGAAGAGGGCAAGATCGAGAGTCTAGATGAGATTGACACTGCACCTTCATATGTTTAAGTGAGTTTATGGTTTTCTTATAACATTCTCATATTTTTATTTGCTAGCTTATATTAACTTGTTATACACTGCCATTGCACCTGTCTCCATTCCAACAATCTTGATTTTTTATCATTGTAAAATAATATTAACTCGACTCGACTCGGATAGCTCGCTCGACTCGATCCCAGCTCAACTCGACTCAAACCAGCGAGCCAAGTTGAGCTCAAGGGGTGAGCTCGAAGACCGAGTCGAGCTGAGCTCGAGCTCGGGTCATGGTGGGGTCGAACTAGGCCTAGCTCGACTCAAACTCGACCCATGTACAACTCTAGTTGTTGAGAGGTCGAGCTCTTCTTGGGGTTCTGGTTTGCTTGGGTCGAACTCGGCATATTAGCTGAGGACGGGCTCATTGGGGTTGAGCTTGACCTGATGCTGAGATTGAGTTTTCTTCCTGGTTGGTCGAGAGGTGAGTGCTGGACTATTGGGTCGCATCTGTTGCTGTTAGAAGACTTGACCTAGCCTGTTGACGGTAGGTCGGCATATTTTCCCTATAAAAGAACATATGTGCTAGATGTGAAGTATCTCTTTAAGGTAATACACACACACACACACACACACACACACCAAGAGAGTCACATTAACTAATCACAATACATCCTTTTGAAGTTACTCTTTGAGGATGCACACTCGCCCTCTCTTTATTTTTCATTATGTCCCTTCTGTTTTTTTTTTTTTTTTTTTTTGCATTGGCCTCTTGAACAATAAGTTTCTTGTAGGCTTCACGCTTATTCCTAAAGTGCCCTGGCTTCCCACGGTGCCAACAACCTCTCCCTCCTTCACCTTTTTCCCTTTTTCTTACTTTTTGGGCCAGCCAGGGCACCTGCACCCTTAGATATATTGCCTCTACCATGGTTGTGCTTGCACTTCTTGGCATTGGGGTTGCCACTAGAGGATTCCTTAGTCAACATGGCCACACATCCCTTTTGACATTTCGTATTATTGGCCTAAAAGAGAACCAATTACGTGTAGAGCTTCTACTCATCATACTTGAGTTCATTCATGTTATAGTTCTTTATGAACCTATCGTACATAGGTATCAAAGACACGTTGATGATGATATCCTTTTTCCTGCCAGATCCAATTATTTCTAGTTCATTAGCTACCTTGAGCATTTTAAGCATATGCTCACTAACTGAAGAGCCATCCTTGGGTTCCATGGAATACATTTTTCTCTCAAGGAATTGCACCTGGGCACTGAACTAGGCATCAAAACATTCCCTTTAGGCGAAGGTAGATGTTGCATTCATCATGTTCCTCATTTGATTGCGGAGCATGTCAGATATGGAGGCCAAAATGTAAACCTTGTCCACATCATTATCTCTTTCCCACTGAGCATGTTTGGAAGAGACAACCAGGGATTCTGAATCATTCTCAAGGTCAGGGCTAGTAGGAGGAGGGTCGTGAATAACATATTGAACTCGCTCTAGGGTGAGAACAAGTTCAAGCTTCTGGGACCAGTAGATGAAATTCTTCCGAGTAAGCATTCTTGGACGTGATGATCTCTGATACCACATTTAATATGAACATTTTTGCTGCATGACCAATAAATCGTAAGTCTAAAAGTGTTCCTTCCTATGTTAGGGAATATATTGTAGGCACACTGACGCGGAGTCCATCAATTTATGCCCCATTTGCACAACTTGATACCTCCCATTGCACCAAGCGATAACGGGAAACATGATCACGCCATGTAAGATATGAAACCATCAAAAGAGCACAACCTCATGATAAAGTGAGTACCAAGGCTGTGGTGCCAATACATATCACTCACCACGAGATGACATGGAATTTCATGTACCCCAATCAAATGGTTAACCGCAAGGCACTTGTTTGAACTATCTTGTCTACCCTCCTACATCGAGTCTCGCAACTGTAGAATGGGGCTAGGACACTTATCGACATTTGTAATGCCATAGAGTGAAACTCAAACCACCATTCATGGGATTATTATGCAAGGGTTATGAGAACCCTGCAAACATCTACACAAGTACTAATAAGGCTGATCTGTTGGAAACACATGATCCAACCTCCCAGTACTCTATCTAAATCGATGGATGTGTTCAACACATCATCATTGAGATATATACGTTTGGGCTCAATCCGATCTCAAACAAATGAAATGCATCCATCATTAAGTCATCAACCTGGATTCAATCACGGACAGGTCTTATCATTAATGGTCAAATCTGATCCATGTAGAAAAAAGATCATATGGAATAACACTTTCACATCAAATCTTAGGTCAAATAGATCCATGATGAGTGAGATATGGTCCGATCAAAGTTTCTACATCATACCATTACCCAATCGTGCCATGTCCACCAAAAAAAAAAAAAGATTGGGCATCCACCCCACATGGTGTCTAGCCTTAGATCATCATCCATCAACCATAAATCTTTGGCCAAGCCTGTAACCCCACAATCAATGAAGATCTAACCTTAACATCAAGATGGCATGGCGGGTGAGGGTACATCCACACAAGTGAGGACCACATACCGCCATAAGTGGCTAAACATGTGGGCTACCTTGCACCAAGGGTATGAAGATCCACACGTATATCCCACATGAGTGGATGTCCAACCAAAATCATCCAGTACATGGTAAAACAATATAGATCTAACCATTCGAACCAAACTAAGTTAGGCACATGGACTAATCTAATTGATTCCCCATGATCAAGCAATCCTTTGGTCAATCTAAACCTATGGATGTTTCCATACATACCCATTGGTCAATGGAGAAATGTTTAGCCCAATATAATTTCTAACAAGTCTAATTTGATCAAAACAATCCGTTAATGATCAATGATGAGCCAATGGATGGTTCAAGATTTTTCTAGATAGATTGGGATGCAATCTGCCCGATCCAATCTGACCATTCTAAAGAGAACGTCTAAAATATTCCTTGTATAAAATTTCATCTCAAAAGGATCGTCAAAAAATGAGATATGGTCCATGCAATGGACATGATTGCTCAGTCATTAGAAATTCAATATTGTTTGTCCAGTAACTTTTTAGTCCGAACTCGGACGGGCAAATGACCCCTGGTTTAGAAGCTATTGAGTAGTGTTATGGGGAAATCTGAACAAGGATAATCGAGGTCAGCCTGGGCTACCTGAACAAGCCTCGGGAGGAGGATATCACATCAAGTATGAGCCAAGCCCTAAGCGACGACCGCAGGCTAGCTGGGGCGAGCTCTTTGCTAATGAATTGCAACTCGGAACTACAATCTTGAATGGCTGATCCGAACCCTCATCGTCATTTGAAGAAGGATGGCTGAGCCGAGCTATAATCCTCGTCCTTAGCTCCATTCAGCGAACTCCGACCTCAGTGGTCTACCGACAAACTCTGACTGCTAGTACTCGGGCTCAGGTCTATGCGGTCTGAGGCTGAGCCAGAGTGCGAATGCTCCGTATGCCGAGGCTAAGGCCGAGCCCTGAGGCTGGGGCCTAGCCTGGGAGAGGATACCCTATATGTCGAGCCTAAAGATCAACCTAGATACGAATGTGACTGAAGATCTCGCCTAAGGATACATGCCTTTAAGACACGATACGCCGCACGACCCAAAGATTACGGATAATATCTCCATGATCACGATATCTTGCTGATTGAGTGAATCATGCCAACATTAACGGACGTGGATCGTCCAACCCATAGGTATAAATACCAGGGGACCCCATTGCTACAGGTACGCAATATATCTCGCACCTTCTCTCTACATTCAACTTAGACCTAGATTTCCTAGACTGACTTAGGCATCGGAGGGTCCCCCGGCTTAGCCAGGGTCTCCTTTGCTCACCTTTTTGTGCAGGACCAGGGTTCATTGGAGGTTTGCAGCATTGAGTGGAGGGTAGTCCAAATTTTGACCTCAACAAGTAGAAATATAAAATCAACAGATCAAATCTCCTAAAAGAAATCATAAAAGGGTCCAAAGTGGGCCGTAATAGGCTTTTGTCCGTCCATAATAGCAAGTCCGCATGCACCCAGACAGCTTAACTTGATCCAACTAGATCTCAGCCATCCGATATCCGATCCAGGTATGTAACTATTCATTTTGAATCTATTAAAAATTACTATCAGATGTATGGTTTACTTTTTTGAAGATAGATCTAAAAAAAAATGGACTCAATCTGACTGTCCAAATCTGTCTTGCTCGGATTTTTCTATCCTACTAAAACTTACGCAAAACGTGGCCCACAAATGGATCCGTAGATAATAGATGACATGGCATATTCCTCATATCAAGGATTAAGAGGACCCCACAAAAACATGTGGTTGAACGAATGGATCAAGGTCCACACAATCAAATATGGTCACATAACAACATACAATGCTTATATGTAAACAATGAATGGTCAGGATTATTATAGGAAAAGAGGCCCACTCTAACTTAGTTTTCAAATTTGGGATATCCAAAAATCCTTATAACAAAAAAAGTATATTTAAATAAGTTCCTTAAAAATTGAAAATCTCATAAAAAGAAATTAGAAAGAGGGAGAGAGAAATAAGGAGATAAGGATGGGAACGAATTTAGAAATGAGAGGAGAGAGGATGAAGGTGCATAAGCTGCTACCCATACCCAAAAGACCGGCCATACGGTCCTTATCAAACCAAAGGATGGGTCCCTCGGGTAAAAGTTGAAGATCAACTCCATTCACCTATCCCCCCACGTTTACTATTCCTATGTTTATCACATTTGTTTCTTCATTCGGATATTAAGGCCCATATAAACAAAAGAATGGTGTGGAATATATGATCTAAGATCTCACACTTGAATAACCATCCTGGTCAATCATGATCCTCCATGACAAACATCATGGATCCCACGACTAGTGGGTCAAAACCCTGATGGAAAAAATAAGATCATCAAAGATATAGCATGTATGTAAAACATCTCCAATCAAACAAAAGATTAAGATCAAAATATCCAATATCAAAATTGGATCGAAAAAAAGGATGTATAAGAAATGGCCAACTTCAACAGACTAGATCTCCCAATCTAGAAATCCGACAAACATGAAACAAAAACTAGTTCGATCCTCATTAAGAGTATAATGATCTAACTGTTCCCATCCCTTAATGAAGTTGTTGAATTTTCTGAAAATATGGGATTTCATCGAACTTGCATAGCGGAATATGATTTTCACCAAGTCCAAATATGAAATCCTAATCTAAGATCTCTCGAATATAATCATGTAAAATTTCTTGAAATAAATAACTAATTCGATAGAGTTAGATTATAGCTAAATATGACGATATGTATCGATGCAGTGCCGATGATTATCCTCCAAACTAGAAAGTCTCTCTTCAATCTATCCCAGTATCGGAGAGATCTAGACAACCCAAGTAATATCTTCTGGAAAGTGCCAAGGAATTTTCACAACCATCCCTAAAGATGGACCACACATAAATGGAGTAAATGATGAAACACTCATTTTTACTCTCTTAACAGATATTTTTCTCTTTTCTCTAATTCACACACCCAAGGGGAAAGTTGTCTAGGGCTTCTCATATTTACTCTTCTGGGATTGGATCAAAAGAAATAAGGAGGAAGCTAGGGTTTTATGGGAATACCAATATAGTACTCTGCCACCCTATGCACAACTTTCTAACATACTGTGAGGGAAGTGTGTCAATCCACCTCATTTATGCATATACTCATGATCTAATCCCTCTACTATCATGACCATCTACTAATGATCATATCCCATATGAATCAAAAGTGGACTATCAAATATAGATCATCAAGTGAAATCAAAGCAATTTTAACGGTAAAACAAAACGTCAATAGTTAAAAACCTCTAAAAATGCGAGAAAAATAATTAGTGTTGGGCTTAGTGGAAAAACCACTTGATGAGTTCCTGATATATCCAGATCAAATGCATAAACATGTTCCTAGGCAAATCAGTGGATCCCTTATCAGACCGTGTAAGAATTAATGACTTGTAATCGAAGTACCTAGCTACATCCACTTTATTTGCCCATGCATGGACATCGTAGGAAAAGCTAAAGCTGACCAGTCAAGATCGTGACCCTTACATGTCCTTATGTATAAGGATCAATAATCTTTCATGCATCATCAAGTCATGATCTCACGATCACACTCCAGGCTAATGGGCCCCCGGATCGTTGACTTGATCTCGATCAACCAATGTAAGTGACCAAAGGTCAAAACCTATATCCTTTGTTCATGACACACTCACACTCTTCTGTAGGGTAAGGGTAAGACATAAACTGACACCGAGTCGGTTCTCGATGGTGGAGACTGTCCATCCTGACACAAGTCAGTCCCCTCACATAAGATGACCGTACATCTCATGAACTAATGTCCACAGGGGTGTCCCACGCACTTGTGACAGTCATGGTTTAAAAGGGTACTGAGATCCTTTAGACACCCCACCCCAGGCTGATAAGCTGATAGAGTTTAAACGTATGGATGGATAACCGAACCCCAATCCAAAACCCTAACCCTAGAAGCTTAAACCCTAGGAACTCCAGTCCTAAATCCTAAACTTAGCCCATTCGACCCAGTTGACCCAATCAGCCTAATCCTAAACCGTAGGAACCCAAAACCCTATATCTTTGAATCAACTCGGTGAGTCAACTCACCCCGTCAGCCTACTCAACTTCACAATCCAATCAACTCACCTAGTTAAGCTCAAAACCAAGCCCGAAACCAAGCCCAAAACTAAGCCCAATCGGAGAAATGGTTGAAACCTTAAAGCAGCAACCCTCATAGCAGAGCCTCCACACGCTTGGAGGATGCTCCCTGGCAAATTAGGGAGTCCAAGTGGGGACCCGCGGTAGCCAGGTTGTCGCCGGTCACGTGGCACTCCCCCTCTTTCGGGCAGCGCCCCTCAAGCATGTGAGTTTCTCATTTTTCAAACCTTAAGTGTGCGGTTGAAGTGTATTTACTCTGATACCCATCTCCTTACCCAAAATTACACTTTTACCACCTTATTCAACCCATGATATAATGCCATCTGACAATTTCCAATCCTAACCATTAAACCATATTTTGTCCCTAGGATTACTAGGAATTACAAGAAAACTAGGTTGGGAGACTATAAATAGCCCCCTTCCATTCTCATTTCACACATCTCTCATCCCTTATCATTTCACACATTAAGCCTCCTGAGCCACCCAAGTTCAAATATGAATCGCTCAATCTAGACTTGCAACACCACCATTCATCCAACAGTTTGAGCCTATATCAATTTCATCAAATCAGTGCACCGGTATCATGCGACATTCATTCTCTTCTCAACCCCTTGCTCCTCATTTACATCATCATTATAGTACATTTACATCATTTTTGCACACCTAACTGGCAGGCATATGCTTTGTGGCCTGCAGATATAATCGGATCTTGCCCATAAAAAACCTTAGCCAGTTAGCCATCATTTTAGCATACACATTGCATTCCATCATTTTCCATTGTATCTGACTGGCAGGCATATGTTTTGTGGCCTACAGATATAATCGGATCTTGCCCATAAAAACCTTAGCCAGTTAGCCATCATTTTAGCATACACATTGCATTCCATCATTTTCCATTGTATTTGACTAGTGGGTGTATGCTCTGAGACCTGTCAAAATAATCACGACCAATGTTCGAAGTATCGGTATCGCTATAAGTTTCACTAGACAAGGATATGGAAACAATATCAATATCACCAATAATATCGTTGATAACCGGAAATGCGGAGAAACATGGGGAAAATGGTGGAATTTTTAACGAAACTTTAGGAGATTTTAAAATGTCCATATTTGCATATTTAGAAAAAAAATTTGCAAAAAGAATGCATACATAATAAGTTTCCATTTAATAGGGTCTTAAAAGCATGTGTTGTTGTAAGAAATCAGTCCAACCATCCCATCCAGCCTATTTAACTATCCAACCTTCCATCCAAACATCCATCAATATTGCAAAATATCAACAACACATGATATTTCACCAAGAAATCATCAATAATTAGAAAGGAAACGAAGGATTGTGGTTTCAATATCACGCATGTTGTGATATTAATAATATCGAGATATTATCAATGACAAATTGAACATTACATACAACCATGTGCCCATGAAAAAAATTGAAATAAAAATTTACTATTGAAATATCGTTGATATATTTATGATACAAGGCATTACCTAGAATTTATATAGTCGAAAATATTGGTGATATTGATGCATTAGCAATATAAGCAACACCTAAAATTTACGTAGTTGAAAATATTGGCGATTACATTAGCGAAATTGATACGTTGGCGATGCTTAGTGTTAAATTGCTAATACCTAGAATTTCTTATACTACCAGCATTATCGGTATTATTGAGTTGGAGATAAAGATAATATCGGAGATATTTCGATAATATTAGAGATAATTCGAACACTGATCACAACAGGTCCACCAGAAGCCTTAGTCGGTTGGCCGTCATTTTATCATTGAATGTTTCAATGGTGGTCACTCAATCTCCACCGTTTTCTCTCATGTGGCCCACTTGAGTTTTAAATCTACCTCATTTTTTTGGTCACATACCCTAAAATGATCTTGTAAAATAGATGAACTGAGTGGATTCCTCACAAATATCAAGGTCGGCCCCACCTCCTTTCCAGCGTAAGAACTTCTTGCCTAACGACTTTTAGGAGGAAATCCCGTTGATTCCAGAAATCCTGGTTGAGCGGAAAGGATTGCGAAAGCTCTCTCTAGCCCTCCCTACTCCATGCACAGGACCCAATGTTGGAAATCTATGATGAACCAAACAAGGATGATTTTTCTTACCACAGGATTTGAAATCCTATCCCACTTAATACGAGCTAATCCCTTGTGCCAAACAGGCGCTAAGGAATTTTGCCAAACCATACAACTCCTTATATCTTGCTTCTCCTTTACTCTTTTCTTTGTGATTTTGTTTGTTTGTGTGCGTGTGTGTGTGTGTGTGTGTGTGTGTGTGTGTGTGTGTATATATATCCATCATGTTAGAATTTTCTCAACAATTGGTATTTGAGCAATGTTGAGAGGCAAAATCAATGTTGGTGCTCATGTTGAATGTGTTTGTTATGGATAAATTGAGTTCTACTAGATTCAAGGTGCTAGAGTTTAACAAATTCAGTTATGCATTGTGGAAATTAAATACAAATAACATTTTGGTGGAGGGCTCTGCAATATGATTGGGTGGAAAAAACAAGCCTGCACAAATGAAAGAATGGGATATTCGAAGAGAAAAAGCAAGTTGGCTTTGGCGAATCTTCTTGTTTTAGATGATTCAATACTTTCGAACATATCTAGTCAAACCACTACCAAAGGCTTCTGGAATGAGTTAAGCAACTCATATAAGGAGAAATATATATCAAATAAGAAATTTTTCCCAAGTAATTGTTTAACTCGACCATAAAGGAAGGGTCCTCTTTGCAAGCATACTTAAATGAATTCAATACTATGGTTAACAGAAGGTTATGGTTGATGACGATGAAAGATAGCTCTACTACCATGTTCAATGTTAGATTCCTAGGATGCTTCAACCATGAATCTCAGAAATGCTCAAGATCTCAATATGGAATCAACCGTCCATGTTGCTTAAAAAGAATATATAGAAAAATAGTAAAAGGGTTTAGTGGATGTTTCAGGATTAATCTAATGATGCTTTAATGGCCAAAGGAAGAACTACTGCAAGAGGCAACAGTAATCGATATTGGATGAGATCCAAGTTAAAAGGTTTCTAAAAGTTTGTAAAATATTGAAATTACGGAAGATGGGCAGCTTACAAAATAATTGCAAATTTAGAAAGGTAGATTAGTAAAGTTCAAAGCCTGATTGCTTGATCAAAGGTTATATTCAAAAGGTTCCAAGGGAAATACAGTAGAAAGAAATGGTTGATATAAAAAATAGTGGTCATTAATTCTATGAAAGAATTTGAAGCATCAATGGATTTTAGATCATGCACTTCAACTTCATATAAAACTGCATTAGATGTGACATGGTTTATGTGGATGACAATTACAGATGTAAAATATGGATATTAGAGGCGCCATAATCATTATTTGATGGTTAAAAAAAAAAAAACCCACAAAAGATTATTTTTACAGTTGGAAAAAGTTTGATGAAAATGACTATACATTGTCTAATGAAAAGATTTGATTCAAAATTGAAAAGGGACAATGGTAGATGCAAAAGAAGAGATGATAGACAATCTATATGGGCCAATTAAAGATACTGCACTTGACAATGCTATTGTCTGAGGCAATACGCCTTGATCCAAAACATCCAGAAATTAAAATTATCAAAGGGGAGATCAAAATATCTTTTACTGAAGAAAAATAACACTCAATCGCACCTTTGATCGTTGTTTGGTTGTGGTTTTCTCTTTCAAAAGAAAAGTTTAGATGATATTGGACAAAACTATAATATCGGATTGGAAGGCAATGTTGGAGTCTCGGATGCACATTTTACTTGCTAATATTTTTTAATGAAGAACATTATTATTACTACTATTTGAAGACAGTATCCATGCCCCTTTAGAGGCAAGACTATTCCCTGTGGATACACACAATCACCCGCAACCACGTGCATTGAGTAATGCCAAGGAGGGAATGAAGAACATTATTGGGATGCATTGGTCGAAATATAGATGCAATCAAAGACATTATTTTCTCAAGTTAACTAACACTTGGGCAGTTCACTAGCACAGCAAGGGATTGTTAGTCAAATGCTGGACGGTTGATGGTTGATGCTTGGAGAAGCACGCAAGCTGCGGCAAGCAGTATCCAAGGATGGTCACTAATGGGTTGTAGTTCTTATGAGTTAAAAAGAGAGCTAAAGTCTCAATGGAGTTAAACAGCAATGAGCAATCAGGACAGGAAGGGAGAAGTGAGGGTAACTTGATGGTTGTCATGGAGGCACGGTTCACAAGGTTGGAGGTTGCAATGGGTCGATGGACAAGAGTAGTTCAAGTTAACAAGCAACAAGATAAGAGGGAGGGCTTCGAGTGCAGGGTTAAGGAACTTTATGAGGAACATGCCATGTACTCTTGACAAGTTAGTAGACACTCACCATCAGTAGAAGGGAGCTTTCTAAACTAAGATGCTGACCTTCATGCTGCAGGAGCTAGTTAATGAAAGGGATATTAGAAATAATGAAAAAGTGAATATGGCTATAGGCAAGCATCTGAAATGCAAACACTAGACTCGTATAGTCTTCAATGGATAGCCAGACATTAGGGAGCTAGACAATTTCCTATGGCAATTTGAGAGCAATATCTCAAGGCATCTCACTGCAAAGGCTGGAAGGGCTGGAACATGGAGGGCAACTCATTGACATGGGTGTTTCATTTTCTGGGCGGAAGGGAGGTATTCTGCATTATCCAGGATTACTGACCAAATGATGTGCTCCATGCACAAGGGAAGTCAAGGTTACTGCCAGCCATGGCAAAATCACATATCCAACAATCGCATCCATAGAATTATGGAGCATTCCAGGAAAGGGTGAGGGTAGAGCATGCCGCAAAATGAAGTATTTTTGGCCCTGGCAGTGAGATCTGGATGACCATCCAGCACTACACTGGAATTGTTATGGCCCAAAAAGTGGACTGGAAGTCCCGTGGGTGGTGCATCAATAAGTTCAAGCCATCCTCCACTCCTTTGGTCCAAAAAGATTACTTCAAAGATGATACTGATCATACCATGTATTTATTCATTAATCATTTTCAGTGAGAGAGCATCCACCCAAAAAGGGGGAGGGGAAAATCAAGCATGTATATAGACTAGCGAAATGTCGCACTTCGATTCCCTGAAGCAGGAAATGCCTGCCGACGTCTCGGCTGCGGAAACTCCCTACTTGTTTCTTCCCTGCGAGCCCGACCAGAAATCAGACCCTTATGGCTCTCCATAGAATCCAATGGCGCTCTAAGTACATCATTGCCACCTTCCACATCCACCTTTTGTTCCTGGGAATCCCCGAATCTCTTCTGCTTCCTTGCCGCAGCATAATCAAATGGCTTCAACAGAAAACTGTCTGCCTCTTGGGTTCTCTCCTGCTTTGAGTTCCTCTTCTGATTTCCTGACTGGAAGAAGTTCTGGAAACTGGAGGCTAAATCAGTGAGTGATGTCGGCTCATCTGCCGTGTCAGAACCTGATGGAGAACCTCTGGTGGTGCCATTTTCCGGCCCGTCTGGAATTTCTGGGGATGATTCTCGATCATTAGAACCGGTTTCCAATGGTATGATATCTTCTAATTCGGCGACCTCTGCCGGCTCATGGACACATTCATTAGTTTCCCGATGTAGCAGATCGCAGGGTTTGATGCTCCGATCTGCAGTTGATACCGGTTGTTTACTCTTGCCCGAGAACGAGTGGAATGGAAGGGTTACAGATGATTTTATCTGCTCCACCTTGACCTCAGCCTTTTCCTGAAAATTTTCAACACAACTAGCATGAAATGATCTTCCTTTCTAGAGATCAGTAAGATATAAAGTGAAATGATTAGGGGAGTATCTAGGTACCCAATGGACCCAACCTGATTTTCGGGCTGGGATCAGGTTTCGCCTTTTGGACCCAGTTAAAAATTAGGTTTGGTCAGGTTCAGATGGGGTCCCTGTGATGGACCCAGTTAAAGTTGGTTCTGGGTTGGGTTTACCTAGTTTTAATATTATAGTGGTGTATATTTAATAAATATTGATGATTATAGCAATCAGGTGAGCTGAACCATTTGAATGCTCTTATCTCTCCTGAATCCAACCCAAAATCTAGATCCAAAGATCCGATGGGTACCTGAACCTGGTCGGATCCAGCTCTGGGCCTTCAAGAACTAGACCCAGGACCCAGCAAGGCCTGAACCCAGAAATGAAAAGGAAGTAACAACAAAGTTGAGAGGCAAGTAAACAGAGAAATGATTGACAAGATATGAGGACAGAATGTGGTTACTTGAATGGGGGCTGACATTTACACCCCCAGCTTTTTATGCATGCAAACCTTTTCCTCTATGGATAACTACTTTTTTGCCTTTCTACCATTCATGAAAAGGTGGTATCTGTGAAAAAAGAGAGTATCCAATTGACCATTCTCTAATACCTTCTCAAGAAAACTCCCTTTAGGATCACCATCCAGCTTTCTCTTAGAGGCAGAATGACCTAACATTGCTCCAAAGGCACGGTTTGGTTTCTTTAGAATTTGGACAGATGCTACAGCAGCCTGCAAAGATGCAAGCATATTGGCATCAGATCACATCATCCTACAAAGACTAAAATATATTATAATCCTCAACTAGAAGATAACTGGATGTGCAGTATCCTCCACCCTTGAATCTCTACGAAGGGCCCCCAGGTGATCCACAGATGTTGATCTGATGGCACCAAAAGGGATAGGACATGCCTCAAAAAAATCACACCATGTGATAATCTTAGCCCTTCGACCATTGGCTTGAAGACGTGTGGTTAAGAAGGCTCACAGTCAGCCGATGAAGGGCACAACATTGGATGGATCACTGGTAGCTTCTGGTATCAGAGATTTTTTGGCATCCTCCCATCTGTGGTGGGGTGAATCAGACCAATGGTCTGGATAACCATTCATCCCACTTATACAGACTTAAGATCCAAGGAATCCATGCATATCCCCCTGTCCAGGACCATATAATTCCTCAAGACATGTTACCGAGAAGCAAACTTTTAACATACCGCTTTCGCTAAATGTGAAGACTCAATCCTTGCTTCTTGGGATAGCTCCACTGAGCAAACTGTTTCAGAAGATGAAATGGATGGTTGACATTCACCACGATAAAAATTCATGCTTGCCTGTTCTGAAGATTCCTCCTTCACATTTGCAGAAACTTCCATGCATTCAGCTCTCTGTACATTGATTACATTACCGAAGCTATTAAGACTTCCTGCTTGAGCAGCAGATGCAATCTCCATACTTATGTGATCCTCGTGAGAAACCCGATTTTCAGCATCAGCAGCAGCTGCTTCCATAATTTGCTCTCGTACCTATATATGATATCAATAGGACTGCTATAAGAACTGGAAATACGGAGGGCAGAATGCAGGGTTGTATAAACTGGGATGTACGCCTTACTGTTTCTGCCCGCCCCTTCTTTAGTTGTTCCAAAGCATTCTCAAAAGCAGCAGCATTCGTGATTGCACTCCTAATTATGCCAACAACAGGACCAAGGTTGCGCTCAACATATGGGTGCTTTGACCTCACCATTCGGTGCAACTTGCCAGAGGTGGTGGGCATCTGCCTGGCTTTTAGTGGAAACAATATAAAAGAGAGAAGTTGGATTCATTTTGGAAATTCAGTGCAATAAATGGATCTAAAACAAATTAGAATGGCTATGCTTTCCCAGTACCGATCTCAAGTAATGCTTTGTTTGGCAATATATAGCCAGTACTCTCATCCTCCTCACGGGCAATGATATCTCTCCACTCACTAAGCCCCTGCATGCAATAGAAGTAGTGAATAACACAATAATATGAAAAGATAATACATACATAGGAATATCTAAGGATATGAAGAAACGGTTGTCTATGTGCATGCATGTGTGTACATTGATTATGGTTGAGTTAATGAAGCATTTACAGGAAGAGGTCTTGACATGTACGTAGTGTTCGAGGTATCGGTATCGCCAATGTTTTAAATACTGACGATATCGGCGATATATCCCACGATATTTCTTGTATCTCACCTGCACAATACAAAATGCACAAGTAGTGGGATATATCCCACATGTTCGAACCGGTGAACATTTTTTTTATTATTTTCGATCCCTTTTTTTTTTTTTTTTTTTTTCTGTAAATCATGTTAAATCAGTGTCAAAGTGTTACAAATCCATGTTTTTTTTTTTTTCATGTTTTGCATGGAAAATCATAGATTGGGAGCTTCAATTTTGAGATTTGGAGGAGGGGGACTGAGTCACGGAAAATTCAAAAAATAAAAATAAAAAAAATCCCAATTTCTGGCAAATCGGTTGTAGTCTTTGTATCTAAACATAAAATCAAACATGTATGTAACCTGATTTAGTGATTCTTCTTTTGGTTTTGAATGTATTGCTTGTGTTTTCACACATCTTCTTACATTTATAAATTATATGAATATAATTTGAATATACTTGCATCAATTCAGTTAGACAACACATAGATTAGGACCTCATACAAAGAAAACCTATTATGTGCACTTGTTTTTTTTAACAATCACTGAAATTGCTTGTGTATTGATGTCTTTTTTAACAATCACTGAAATTTCATTGAAAAATTTGACCAATTTCCAATGTTTCCCCATATTTCCAACAACAACGATACATTACGTTATACAACTGATATATCCCATGTGATAACTGATACGTATCCGTATCCCCAGCGTGTGATACATAACACGATACCGATATTTTGAACAATGGGTATCGCTACAAGTTTCGCAAGTCGGGGATACAGAAACAATATTGATATCACCGATAATATCGTTGATAACTAGAAATGCGGGGAAACATAGGAAAAACGGTGGAATTTTCGGCGAAACTTCTGGAGATATTAAAATGTACATATTTGCATATTTAGAAATTTTTAAAAAAAATGCAAAAAGAATGCATACATAACAAGTTTCCATTTAAAGGGGCCTTAAAAGCATGTGTTGTTGTAAGAAATCAATTTAAGAATCCCATCTAGCCTATTTAACCATCTAGCCTTTCATCCAAACATCCATGATGGGGACATCTCGCACACATGCACGCCCCCCCCCCCCCCAACGCACATACGCAAGGAGGGCCCCACCATCGATCTGGATCAATGACGACGTTCAGGGAGGGCCTCCTAGTTAGAGGATTGTGTTTTGGTTCTTAGGTGTGGACCTGATCATCATATGGATCCCACCATTGGATCTCATGATCGTGGCCCACTACTCTAGATGATCTAGTACTTTGAGTTTTGTTTATTATTGTTATTAGGAATATCATGGACGGTTTAGATTGCTTTGATTAGTTGTTATTTTTGTTACTTCGTCTCTAAGTAATAGAGTACGCACATGGCATGACTTTTGGGGTATAAGTTTTTCTTATAAATAGGCAACCCCTTGTAAGTTTTTTTTTATAATGAAGTTTATGAATAAAATTCTGCGTTTTTTCTTCTCTATCCCTCTGAGTTGAAGAAGCTAATTGGGTGTGAAACCCTCCCTTCCTCGAAGGGCTAACTACTGTGGTGCAAAGTCACAACCATCCCAAATCATCCCCACCTCCTCCACCCCACATCCGCCATCTTCCACAACCCTCCCATCTTCAGATTTATCCTTTTTTTGTACCCAAGTTCTTCACTACAGTAGATTTCCAGATTCTGGCCCACCAGAGAGGCTGAAACTTCGGTGGAGCACCACGCACACGCCGAAAGCTGGATCGTCGCGAACCTGGTGTGAGAGTGGGCCTCCCCTAGCCGACCAAGCCCTAGGTGGCCTTTTTCAGTTTCGTGGGCCCCACACACGTGTGGCCAAGCAGTCACGCACGTGCGCCCAGGTGGGCCTGTTGTCTACACGTAGAATCCTTTTCAGGTTTCGTATTTCTTCTGTTTTCCTCTCTCTCACCTTAAACTCCCTAACCCTAACCCTAAATAATCCCAAATTCCAAGTTTTTCAACTTTTATAAACCCTAGATTTTCCCCCGAATTGAAACATGGTGAATCTCTTGAATTGGGGAGCATTTATTTGCGAGGATGGGTGAATCTTACACTCCTTTGAGCATTGTTTGGTTTATAATTTCATCTGATTCAGCCCTAACTTGTGTAGGCTTGGTGATGAGGACATCGTGCACACGCACGCCCGCACACCACCACCCCTACGCACGTACGTACGCAGAAGGAGGACCCCACCATCGATCTGGCTCGATGACGACGTCCAGGGAGGGCTTCCTAGCTAAAAGACAAGTTTTGGTTCAGAAAAGTGGCCCGATAGTCAAGAAAAGCCCACCATGGGATCTCATGATCGTGGCCCACTCGTCGGATTGGTTTTATATTTTTAGTTTTGCTTATTGTTATTATTTAGAACATCGTGAACGCTTTAGATTTCCTTGTTTGGTTTTTATTTTAGTTTACTTCATCGCCAAGTAATAGGTGTCGCACATGGTGCGAGTTTTTGGGTATAGGGTTCTCCCTATAAATAGGCACCCTTTGTAGTTCTTTTCATTCATTGAAGTTAATAAAAAATTCCTGCTTTATTTTTCTGCTCTCTTCGTGAGTTGTGGAAGAATTCAAAAGTGGGTGCGAAGCCCTCCCTTTTCGAAGGGCTAACTACGTGGTGTGAAACCACATCTATCCTCATCTGTCGCTACCCTCTCCTATCCATATATTTCATCTTTTATCATCATTATTGCTTTGATTTTTTAACTTTTGTAGCTATTCATCACCCTACAGCCAGTTTCAGATTTCGGCCCGCAGGCGAGCTGAAACTTTGGCGGAGCACCACGCACAAACCGTACATCGGATCGAGCTGAAATTTGGAGGTTTTGGAGTCCATCCCTGGCTGACCAGGGCCAAGGTGGCCTTTTTCTGAATAGTGGGCCCCACACACGTGCGGCCGGGATCACACGCACGTCCGTTTGGGCCATTGTTGTTGTCCACACGCGGGATCATCTTTTGGCTCAGGTTTTTATCCTCTTTTATCCTCTCATAGTCATTTTTTTATGAATCCTAACCCTATATTACATGATCCCTAATTGATTTGCCCCTTTTTATCACTTTATGGTTCCTTGAATTGAAATTAGGGAATCCCTTGGATTAGGGACTGATTTTTATGCATGAGTAGTTGATTTTATTTCCCTTTGACATTGTTTGGTTTATAATTTTATTGGTCCAGTCCTAGCCTGTGTCGGCTTGGACCCGCATAGATTCCCCTTTAATTGAATGTTTGGATTTTCATGTGGGATGTGGAATTTGTGTGATTGTTTCTGAATTGGTGTGATCTAAGCCTGCAATCTTGCATATCATATTTAATTTTCCATGTCCTGCATCACTTGGACCCCCGTATATTCCCCTTGTTGAATGTTTGATCGTATGTGGGACGTGGATTTTTTTTTTTTTTATGATTGCTTAGAACTTGGTATGATCTAAAGCTTGAAATCTTGCATATCATATTTAATTTCATGTCCTGCATCAATCCATCAATATTGCAAAATATCAACAACACATGATATTTCACCAAGAAATCATCAACAATTGGAAATGAAACGAAAGATTGTGGTCTCAATATCACGCATGTTGCGATATTGATAATATCGATATATTATTATTAGTATCAATGACAAATTGAACACTACATACAACCATGTGCCCATTAAAAAAAAATAAAAATTCTAATATACAAAATTCCCATGATATCAATACGTTGGCGATATTATTGAAATATCGTCGATACACATATGATACAAGCATTACCTAGAATTTACATAGTCGAAAATATTGGCAATACATTGGCGATATTGATGCATTGGCAATACAAGCGACACCTAGAATTTACATAGTTGAAAATATTGATGATTACATTAGTGATATTAATATGTTGGCGATACTTAGCAATACATTGCTAATATCTGGAATTTCTAATACTACCAGCGTTATCAATATCGCTACCGATGTTATCGGTATCGCTGAGCTGGAGAAAGATAATATCAGAGATAATTCGAACATTGGGTGTACGTTTTTTGTAAATGGCATAATTTTGATTGACAAGATGATGGAGGGGCTTGCTCTATGGAGGGATGCTTTTGAATATAAAGTATTTAAAGCTACTCGGACTTAAATGGAGTATATGGAATGCAAATGGGAGTGAAAACAAGGAATTATTATGATTGCTGAACAAGTACCCCAAGATGATCGTTTTCGACATGTTAGGTTGGTAATTCGAGAGTATAGGAACTGAGAAGGACTTTGCCCATAGACTTAGAGCTGGTTGGATGAAGTGGAGATGCAACTTGGGAGTTCTATGGGATTGGAATATAACAATCAAACTAAAGGTGAAATGTTATAGGATAGCTATAAGATCAGCCATGCTTTATGGGGGGAATGTTGGGCAGTTGAGGAACATGTTCATAGGATGCTCATACCTGATATCAGGATGTTGAGATGGATGAGTGGCAATAGGAAGATAGAATTAGAAACGAATGCATTCAAGGAGTAGCACCAAAAGGTTATAAGTAGACTTAGATGGTTTGATCCTGTGCAACGGCGACCAAGAACCGCACAGGTTAGGAGTGAGTTGGTTCAAGTTGAAGGATCTAAAAAGGCAAGGCAAAGAACCAAAAGGACGTGAGAAGAGGTTGTAACAAAAGATTTGATGACCTATAGTTTCACAAGGATATGGTACTTAATACAGTGGAACAACAGAACGTGGTTCCATCTCCAATTAGTGGGTAGCTGGGATAAGGATTTGATAATGATGATGATGGTGGTGGTGGTGGTGTGCATAGTTGTGCGCAGAACAGGTGTTGCCCACTTGATGAGTGGATCAATCTAATTTTCCCACAAAGTTTCCCTCATGGCAATGCCAACTTTTGAATGGCTTGGATTTTGCACACATGACAATATAGATACTAACCGCTGGTTGGACATCTTTTTTGTGTGTTTGTATGGAAGGGCATCGAAGGGTTACACCAATGGATGGGACAGATATGCTGCACACATCACGTTGGCCCCACAATAAAAAGGTATCACCATTGGTGGTACGTGCACATGTGAGCATTTTCCATATAGCATGCTACCGGCAGTGTCATCAAAATCCTACGATTTACGATTTGAGTCAAATCTTAAGCAAAACAATTTGAATCCCTTTTTTATATGAATCCTATGATTTACGATTCAAATTATGCTTGTTTTCTTCTATTTTCAGCTTCACTTGGCTTCCATTTTGTGTTTTTAAATTGGTGGGGCTTTAATAATCATTTAGAAAAAGAAAAACCTTTCAACAAAAAGAAAGAAAGAATCATTTAGAAAAGGTAAATTATTTTATTTTGCTTTTATATGAGATTAAATGATTCTCCTGCTCGTTAGGTGAGCTAGTAAAGGCAGTGTAGTGTGTGTGAGTGATCTAGGGTTCAATCCCTGGCAATGTTACCTTTCAATAAAAGAAAAAGGAAAAAAAGAGATTAAATAATATCTCGTTAATATTAAATAGTAGAGTTTTTATTTATTTATTTATTTATTTAATGATTTCATACTTCTAAACTAGTTGAAACACCAAATTGATGTATGACATGTGTGGAATGTTTTTATGTATGGTTACAATCATGTTGACTTATATGTATTGTGGAATGATGGTTAGAAATCAAAATAACTTTTTTTGTCGGTCTATAGAATCAAATGCAGTTTTTCCAATGAGATTATACATTCAAGAAAGGTAACATGAACATAAATTATTAAAGGATCCGTATGTTTTTTTAAGGAAATTTTCTTGAAAGACTAAAAAATAAAGGACAGATAAGAATCTTTTAACACTGTCATGACATGGTATTACTTGGTGTATATTGATGGCAAAAGGATGGTTGCTAAATTTTTAATTATTTATCCTAACTTATTAATATTTTCATATTTTAAAGAAAATCACAAAGAATCTCACGATTTACAATACGATTTGCGATTCAATACAATTCAACACCTATTAAGATTTGTGATACAATAACAGTTTTGACAATATTTGTTGCCGGTACCACTACAATGTTGGTGCTGGGATATTGGCGGGGCACACATGGTGTCTGCATCTAATATGCTCTATTCATCGTGTTAGCCCCTTCATGTTCACCATAGAGCCCAAAAATCAGGCTGATCCGAGACTCAGGTGGGCCACCCCATTAGGAAAAAAAGTCAAATCATGCCTAAAGGCTATAAATTCGTGTGGTGTGGCCCACTTGAATTTTGAAACGGCCCATTTAGTGGTGAGGCATTTGATGCATGGCTTGGATGAGATGGATCCACAAACCCCTAGGGAGGTTCTATTGTTGGGCATCCCATCCCAACTATTCCTTGGTGTGGCCCACTTGAGTCTACGTTCTAGCTAATTTTGGCCCCATGGCCTGACAACAAAGGGGGGTCCTAATGATGGGTGGATTAGATGCACAGATACCGTGGGCCCTGTAATAGATCGCTACCACCACCAATGTTTTAGATAGCGAATAGAAAGTAGCATAGTGTTCCCTCGTCTGCAGTGTGAGGCGTAAGCTATGTAGCGTGTTGCATTAGCTACACCTTACTTACAGTTTTTCAATTAAGGATGCGTTTGGTCGCACCAAATATCATGAAATTTCATAATACTTGGTGCAACCAAACACAACTATGATAGAAAAAATAGTGCCAAAACAAGTATAAAGATAAAGAATTAGTGATGAAAACTGATTTACTATTGTTCCTTATATTATTTCACCAAAATCATTGAAAACAGTAAATACCTTTTAGTGAAAATAGAAGAATATAACAAATCATTGAAAATGTTAATTGATTTTAATGTTTGAGTGAAAAATAATTTGTAATATAAGCTACATAGTGTCTAGTGTAGGTTACGAAGCCTATAGTATATGGAAATTAGTGTAGCATGGGCTACATGTGACTTTAAGCTATTTTCATGAGCTAAGTGACATGTAGCTAAGCTACACTGCATAGTATAAGCTATTTAAAACACTAACCACCACTAACAACATTGGTACTAATACCCATGAGCATTTTCCACATGTTGTGTGTGTGTGTAAGGGGCATGATCCGGTGGTCCACCAATACCACCGTAACCTACAGTCGTACCTAGGGCTGTTCACGAGTCGAGCTAGCTCGATTAACTCGCTCGACTCGCCTCGAGTCAGCTCGAATTGACTCGGCTTGAATGGCTGAGTCGGGCCGAGTCAATCTCATTTATTGTAGCTCGAGTTGAGTTCGAGCCGAGTTCGACCAGGGGTCATTTTAACTCGACTCGACTCGAAACTCGAACTCAAGCTCGATTAAATAAAACCATATTAATTTTAATAATATATATAATATATAATTTATTTTTAATTTAAATATATTATATATATACTATTAAAAAACCTAACCGTACTTGCACGCCCCCCTTCCCTTTCTTCTTTTTCTCTACCCCACAAGGTCCCCATCTAGCCGCTGCTCGCCGCACGCCCACCCGACAAGAACAACACTCCACCAAGAGTCCGGGACCACCACCATGCTGCCCGCACGTTGCTCACACGCTACCCTGGCCGAGCGAACCAGAGCTGCCCTGCCGCGCCCAATCCCGACAAGGTGAGTACCCACTGCCCAGATCTGTTTCTTCATCATCATCATCATCTTCTTCTTCTTCTTCTATTCCGGTGTGGCCCTGATTGTGGGTCCCAGCTTGAAATTTGGATCGATTTTCCAACTTCCAAATCCCATGCTCCCGCATGCCATCTCTCTCTCTCTCTCTCTCTCTCTCTCTCTCTTCCGATACTGACCCTCTCAGTCTTAGAGGAGAACCTCCTGTTGGTTTTTGCGAGGGCTGATCACGATTCGTATCATCTTCCGATACTGACCCTCTCAGTCTCAAAGAAAAACTTTTTGTCCTTCCAAGGAAAGTAAAATACTTTGATACTCTGGCAGAGTGCGATAGATGATACGCAAGTAGTTGTAAATTACCGTCGATATAATAGATTCATAGCACATGCATGTACACAACCACTGTGCACATGTGACACGCATGTATTTCAATCCAAAATGTTCAAATAGTGGGCCCCAAAAGACCAAACAAATCCTAACTGATTTCTGGGTTGTCACCAGGCATTTGAAGTTCAGAAAGAAAATGTCCAATTTTGATAGTTAGAACTGTCCGATCAATAAGATCTGTGATGCTATGCCCCATCCAATGTAGGGCCCATATTTTTATTGGGATGGATTGAGGTAGATGTATGCCACGTGTACTGTGGATGTATGCCACAAATCTACCGAGAAACTGCATACGTGGCATATAATTATTAAAAAAATTGGCTGTTCCAAAATTATGAATGCTGGTTTAGATTTATTAAGAATTAATATTATCGCATTTGATTGTCTAGACATTAGACTGTTGGACATTTATTGGACGGTAGAGAATATCTCCAAAAAAAAAAAATCATCAACAAATTAGTGGCTACGATTTTTCAACCAATTTGATTTTAAGAATGTAAAACAGTAAAAGTATAGGCAGTTGCATTGACCAACTTGGATGTGGATGAAATCAATGGATGATATATCTTAAAAGAGGAATGGTAGTATAATTTAGATGTGCACCTATATGTAAGAAATCGTCAAAAATGTCAAAAATTAGACCTTCATTAGGCGGTCTACTTTGTGATGGTAGTTCTTGATTCATCCATTGCACACATGTAATACATGCAACAATCTACACCATGCAAATGGTGAGGCCCATTGAAATGAAGTGTAGCCTGAAAGTCCCGCTACTCAAACGATCCTGACCGTCCAAGTGGCAACTACCAAATTAAGGACTAAAATATAAAGGGAATACGATTGGAAGTGGACTAAGTATCTGAAGGTCCAGCCCATGAGCCAAGGATCGGATTACATACACCATGCAAGCCAGGACCGGACCTGGTCCCGGAGAATGTGTGTTTAGACCTGTGCGGTGAGCATGAGAAGGTGCACCAGATGGACGGATGGGATGTCACACGCACAACACAGCAGGCCCCATAGAGTTCAGCTGTTTTATTGGTAGGATAGGCGTTGCAGAGGATTCCGGTCCAATTGCATCAGCTTATCATGGGAATTCTAGAATCCATGCCCATCATTGTTGCGACTATTATTTGATCGTACGGTTTGTATACAGCCTTAGTTTCTTTTTCTTTTTTCAAGTAGTTGAGCTTATATGATAGGTTGGGGATTATTAATCAAAGTCAGGTAGAATGCTCCCACTTAAAAATAAAATAAAATAATAATAATAATAATAATAATAATAACCATCCTTGTGAAGATGATGTTTTCTCATCAGCATGAGTGTCATGTGTATCCTCGAAGAGGAATGCTAGCACAATCTAGCTATACACTCATATGTAAGAAATTGTTGTACATGTTAAAATCCAGACCTTCCATTAGATAGGTCTAATTGCCTTCTGTAAAAGTATAAGCGGCTGTGTTAACCACCTAGGTAAGATGTGGATGAAATCAATGGACAGTTGGAATAACTAATCATCCCAGAGTTGTAGTTGTATGGATAAAATGTTTGTTATATATTTTGATAATTGTTCTTTACATATTGTCATATTGATGCTTATTATTATTTGTGATATGATGTTGTTAATTAATATTTAGGCCACTTAGTGGTTTAGCAATATACCTCCCATTTAGGAATTTATATTGAACAAGTACAATCATTCCGTTGAAAATACTTGTTCTTTATGAATTCCTAAATTGTCCCATTTTGGACAGTTCGGTACCATACCATGTACTTAGGTTGTCATCATTCAATTTACAAGTGGTTGGAATTTCGGTAGTGTTTCCCTATATTTTCTCCGGATATGTGGTTCTTTACTAATTAGTTTCCACTACATGTGTAATGAATTACATATGGGTGTGGCAATTAATTAGTATTGAATTTTACATATATCTGGAGAATATAGGGAGGTGCTGCCAAAATTTTGGCTCGCATGTAAATTGTATGGGGACCGTACATGGTATGTTACCGAATGGGATAGAGACAAGTAGGAATAAGATATTTAGAAATAATTAGTAAAAAAATTGAAACAATTATGGACAATTTATAGTTATGTATATGTATGTATCCCAGTGGATTTATTTATTAGGGGACTATTTGAGACACTTGTGTCTTGCAGTTTATGTAGGGGCCTAATATTGTTTGTATTATATATTTATATATACGTATAAATGTCGTTGACCAATTCCTTCAACCTATAAAAGCCCTGATCTTACCCTAATCTTATTATCTTTTGATTTTTAGATTATTACTGAAGAAAACCCAAGTACTCCAGGCCCTGGTGCGTCAATCAATTCTCCTTTTTCCGTGGATGAAGAAAAATTAGAGAACAAAGTTGAAACAACTTCAGGTTCTGTGAAAGGGAAAAAAAAGATTGGCGATATGGGAATCTTTTGATGAGATCACGCAACCAGATGGTTCTGTTAAGATTAGATGCAAATTTTGTAAGACTCTTTACGCCAAGCATTCTGGTTCTTCTACAACTCACTATCAGAGACATCTAGATAAATGTGTGAAGAGACCAAGAACATTGAAGGGTGGAGTCTAGTAACTGCTTTCATTTACTATTTCTGAAGATGACAACTCTAAAGTTGCACTCTCAACGTATAAGTATGACTCGGATAAACTGAATGAGTGGTTTGCAAGGTTAGTGATAATCAATAAGAAGCCATTCAGCATGGTATAAAGCAAGGTTTTCATGGGATTTTGTAAATTTCTAAATCCCAAATGTGAGAAGGCCTCTCGATCTACTGTGAAAAGAGAATGCATGAAGATGTATGCTGTTGAGAAAGCTAACTTGAAAGCTCTCCTACAATCTGTATCCAAAATAAGTTTGACATCGGATATGTGGACGGCCTCGAATCAAAGAAAGGGATTTATGTCATTGACCGCACACTTCGTTGATGCCAATTGGAAACTATAAAAGAAGATTTTAAACTTCCGCTACGTTCCTCCTCCTCATACCGGTGTGGTACTGTTCGATTACATTTACAACCGTCTTGTTGAGTGGGGCATTGAAAAGAAAATTTCTTCAATTACTTTAGATAATGCCTCGTTCAATGATACGTTGATTTCTTTCTTACGTACTCAGTTCAAGGCTGCCGGAAATCTATTCTTCATAGGTAAAATATTCCAAGTTAGATGTTGTGCTCACATACTCAACTTGATTGTGCAAGAAGGGCTGAAAGCAATTGATTCAACGATTGCAAACATACGAGATAGCATTAAATATATAAAGGGGTCACCTTTAAGACTGAGTATGTGGAATGATATAATCCAACGTTTGGATTTGAAATCTAAACAGCAGTTGAAGTTAAATGTCTGCACTCGCTGGAATTCCACATATGAAATGTTGGAAACGGCTTTACAATTTAAAGTTGCATTCCCTAAACTCGCGGTGCGCGATAAAATGTACGCGTACGTGCCAAGTGATGAAGACTGGAAGAAAGCTGAAGATGTTCATCGGTTTCTCAAAGTTTTTTACAACTGCACGAAGATTTTTTCAAGAAATAAGTATCCCACGGCAAATCAATTTCTTCCTGAAATTATTTTCATTATGAACGCGCTTAAAAAATGTGACGCCGATGGTCCGGAATTTTTGAAAGCAATGGCTCTAGGAATGCAGTTGAAATTTGATTGGCTCTAGGAATGCAGTTGAAATTTGATAAGTATTGGGCTCAATGCCACTTGTTAATGGCCATTGCAGTTGTCCTGAATCCACGATACAAGATGGCGATGGTTAGATTTGTTTTCAGATCGCTTTATTCCAGTTCCGAAAGAGTTTCAGCAGAGACCGCCATTATTAATGCTGCAATTGAAGAGTTGTTCACATCATATGTTGATAATTCGGCCGAAACATCAAGTGCGATATGTACTTTTCAAACTGCAGATAGTTCTTCTACTGAGGGCGAGCGACTTCGTGACTTTATATCTTTTTTAGACCAAGAAAAAACGAATACGCAAAAAACTGAATCCGAAGTGGACAAGTATTTGAAGGAACCGGTCATAAGGATAAAAGATAATAATTTCGATGTTTTGCAATGGTGGAAGTCACGAGCTCGTGAATACCCTAGACTTTCGTTGATGGCACGGGACATTTTATCATTTCCAATTTCGACTGTGGCATCAGAATCAGCTTTTAACACTGGCAGCAAGGTAGTTAGCAAGTATCGAAGCTCACTCACCTTGAATACAGTTGAAGCACTGATATGTACGCAAGATTGGTTGCATCCAGTTTGGGGCGGTAGCAGTTTTGATGCTAAAGAGTATGAAGAGGACAATGAAATTGAAAACGTGGGCCAGAATGATTGAAGGAAAGCTTTAAAAATTTTCATGAACGGTTTTATAATTTTTGATATATTTTAACTCTTTCGAATTGATGTTGATGTTGATTGTTGAGGACAAAATATGGTTTTTTGGTATGATATTGATAGTATCTAGAGGTTTATCATTTATGTCTTAGTAATGTGGCAATAGTATATGAGACATTTAAATTTTTTTTAGCCAAAATTTTAATAACTTAACATATGATGATATGAACAAGCTCGAGTTCGACTTGAGGTAAACTTGACTCGACTCGAACCACTAGCTCGACTCGAACCACTAGCTCGACTCGAACTCGACTCGATAGCTTTGGCAAACAAGCCAAGCTTCAATGTTGAGCTCGAGGCCGAGCTCGAGCTCGAGCTCGAACTCGAGTACACCATGGACAAGCCAAGCCGAGCTTGGCCCACCTCGACTCGACTCAACTCGATGCCCACCCCTAGTCGTACCAGGCAGAAGTGGGATTCATGTGATGTATTCAAGACATCCAACCCATCTATCCAATGCATGACCTTGAGTTACCTCCCATACCCAAAATCAGCCCAATCCAAAACTTAGGTGGGCAACACCTCAGGGAACAAGTTGAGAGTGGATGCCTACTGTTGATTTGAACAAAGGACCCATAGTGTAGTGTATATTCAATCCAGGCCATTCAAACCCTTCATTTCATCTGGATGAGGTTCAGGCCAAAAATCCAATTGTTTTGCTACTCATGTGGACCATGGTGCCACTTAAGGGTGGGCGTTCCTCGCATCCTGTTCCCATTTCTATGGCCCACCGACTGTTGGGTCAGGCTAACGGGCTGATGTACGTAGGGCTGACTTGAGTTCATGCATTTGGTGAACGGGTTGGATGACTTGTATCATGTGGGCCCCATATACGTACGGTACCACCGTAAGCTTACGGTGGTGCTGCTACCACTGGAGCACACTTGTACACGCACACACGCACGAATGTATGCAAGGGTTTTGCTAACATCTCCACTTTCACAGGAACAATGGTGACATCCCCAAAGCTTTTAAATGACATGTGAGATGCTCAATCATGGATCTAAACTGCTCATTCATTCGTACTACTAGGAGCACACAATGGTGCAAAAATCATGCCACTTAGATGATCTTAAACATCCAATCAATAGCATGAAAAATGGCCAGTCGAGATTGAACAAAGAAACAAAATAGGTCCAATCATCATCTTGAAACATGTATTTGATAGATCCCACTTGTATACGTATGATTCCAAAGTTGCATTGCAGTTTGATGATTCTAACCATTTGATCTATGGCCTGTAAGCAATGGACAGTTTGTAACAGATTGGCCACATTCAAAGGGTTGGATCATCCAATCGCCTGATTCTTGCACCATGGCTTGCTCAATATGGTACTATTGAATGAACAATCCTCACTGATGATTGCGTACCCTACGTGTCATTTAAAAGGTCTGGGAATGTTGCTAATCCTCATAAAGTTGGGGAAGTTAGCAAAATCCTATACCACAGAGTAAATATCACAGATAATATTGATATTATCGGTATCGCCAGGTTGGTGATACCTAAACACTTGGAAGTATTTTTTTCATATATCGGCAAAATATTGCCCATATATCGCTAGGCGTGTCGCCAAAATATCGTCATGCCCCCTTCATAAATCCTCTCATGTATCATCTGTATCAATGATATTATTGCTGGTCCAGGTCAACATAAGGGGCAGCATGCATAAATACAAAAAAAATTGACAGAAATTTGAAAAAAAGAAAAAAAGAAAAAGAAATTTTGATTTATTATTATTGTTTTTGTTGTTGGATCTGTTTAGGGAGTGGATTTCGACTACTCCAATTTTTGTGAATCAAATACCTCATTTTGAGGGAGAAATTAAGACTCGAAAGCAGCAGTGGCTCGGAAGAAAAAAGGCGAAAGACTTGTAAGAGAAAAATTCCTTTCTTTTGGCATGGATTTTCACTACAAATCCATGTTTGTGCATAATTCTTATACATTGACATGGATTTGAGTTAACAATCGAAATATTTGAAGTCAAAATTAAGGAAATTTGAGGGGAGTTGGGGAAATCCAATCTCCCCAGGGAGAGAGCAACAAATTTATTAAGAGACTTGCTGTAAGGCAAGAAAGAATACAATAGAAGCAAAAAATAATAGAGAACCAAAAAGATTAGCAGCCTACATAAACGGCCCACTTCAAAACAAGACCTTTAATTTTCCTAATAACCTTCTCCATGGTCACTCTCATTTTGAAAGCAATACCCACTCTGAGCTCTCCAAACAACCCAAACACGACGGCTATGAGGATCAACCTCCAGTTAGCTTTCTCAGCTTTTCCAACTCCCCCATCCCTAGCCCATAGCAAATCTTCCACTAAGTTCGGCATCACCCATTCAGTATGAAGTAGACACAGGAAATGCTGAACTTTGCAGACAAAAGGTGAATGGGCAAAAAAGCAATCAATCGACTCCATATTCTCCACATACATCAAATAGATATTAGGGAGGAGTGGGGACTAAAGGTCTCCTTTGAAGATTGTTAACAGTAATAACTCTCTTTTGACCCACTAGTAAAAAAAAAAAAAAAAACTGCCACACGAGGGGCCTCCATTGAACCAATGGTGAAACAGATGAGGCAAGACAATGAAACGAGGCAGCTAACTAATCAAGTTGAAAAACGATCGAATAGAGAACTTTCTTGAGTGATGCCCCATCTAAATCATGGAGCCCACTTCTTGAGATGGACATACTCTTCAAGCAATCCAATAACACGACGAACTCGACAAACTCCTCATATGTAAAATTCCCTCAACGAGGATTCCACACCACAAATCCACCATAGATAGAATAACAATTTGCCATAGAGACAAAATGATCGAGGGCGGACAGGCCACTCTAGAGAAGAGGTCTTGAAGTGCATTCACTGCACTAAATGTTCACTCAAAACCGAATGCAATGCCCACTCATGAGCGAAAAAGAAATTTCCTACGAACTAGATGATCTGTCGCCACAATCACTTTCCATATGCTAGAGGCTCTACAAAAAGAAGACTCTTCACAAACTAATGCAAGGGCATTTTCACACCGGGCTCGAGTGGGGTAGCCCGTGGGATGCGGGGATACACTCGGGGTGGGTGACCCATATGATTTGGGGCCCACAGGGGAGGCCTCGTGTTCAAGACTCCTCACCGGGGGTGATTAATGCGCATTTCACATTGGGCTCGAGTGGGGTAGCTCGTGGGATGCGGGGACACACTCGGGGTGGGTGACCCATGTGATTTGGGGCCCACGGGGGAGATCTCATGTTCGAGACTCCTCACAGGGGGTGATTAATGCGCATTTCACACCGGGCTCGAGTTGAGTAGCCCGTGGGATGCGGGGACACACTCGGGGTGGGTGGCACATGTGATTTGGGGCCCACGAAGGGGGTTCGGCCGAGGTCCTAACCCATGCGATGTGGGGCCTGGGCTATGAGATAAAGGGATTAATTCCCCATCCTCTAACAGTTCGAGCTTTTAGAGCAAGTGGTTAATTGTCCTGCATCACAAATCAATCCCTTTCCTACACACCATGCTTAATAACAAGAAGCTCCCTCCACATTCTTCCTGCTTCAATTCCAAATCTCCAAATCCACTTTTCAAGAAGGGCTAGATTCATATCCCCCAAACTTGTAATGCTGGCACCACACGCTTCAATCGACTTGCACACCTATTCCCATTTGAGAAGATGGAACTTCCTATCATCCTTCAAGACCTATCCAAGACCAATTTAGGGCACTCAAAAAGAGAAAAGTACACGGCCATATTAAAGAAAACCACTTATAAGAGTCAATCAGCCTCTTAAAGATAAATACCAACACTTCCATCTCACTAGTTTCATCTATATTCTTTCAATCACCCTACAACAAAGGTCCTTAGTCATCTTTTCGATGCAAAGAGAACACCCTAAAGAGATAAAGGGAATGACCCCATCTTGCACCCGAAAACTTCGCGACAGTAATCTTCGAATTGGAAACCATTTCAAAGCAAACAATGATTTTTTTTTGCAAGTTATGCACCAAAATCACATCCACATCACAAAAAAGGAGAGTGTCGTCTGCTTACTGAAGATGGCTAATTTAGGCATCGTCCTCTAAAGCTTTAAACTGTTAATTAACCCATCTCCTCTCCTTTATGAAGCATCTTTCTAAGTGTCTCCCCAATCAAAACAAACCATTAAAAAGATAAGCGATCCCCCTTTCTGAGGCCCCTGGCACCTCAAAATACCCTTTTGGGGACCCATTAATTAAGACAGAAAAATAGATAGATTGCATACATGAACGAATCTGCCCCTCCACTTCCAGCTGCAACTTAATCATCAAGCATATAGTCCAAAAACTCCCAAAAAAACATGATCATAAGCATTGTCAATGTCCGACTAGCAAACTATCCCACTTATCCCCCTATTTCAGGCATCGATGAATTCATAGGTGATTAAAGCACTATCCAAGATTTGTCTACTTGCGACAAAAGCTCCCTAGTTTTGAGAAATGACATTTGAACCTAGCGGCAAGAACCTTTGTTAGAATTTTATAAGTACGCCCTATTAGGCAGACCAAGTTAATGTCTTTTAATTGTTCCGCCCCCTCTACTTCTAGGATTAAAGCAATAAAAGAAGCCCCAAGCTCACTAGAGAGAAGGCTTTGCTCAAAGAACTCCGCAATAAAGTCCATCACATCCATTTTAATTAATCGTCAAAACTTCTTAAAGAAGTTATTCAAAGACAAAAAAAAAAAAAGAGGCAAATTGCACTCATGAACGAATCCACCCCCTCATTTCTGGCCACAACCCAATCTATCATGCATATAGTCTAAAAACCCCAAATCCACATGATCATAAGCATTCTCAATGTCCAACTTGCAAACTATCCCACTTCTCCCCCTATTCCTGGCATCAATGCATTCACGGGCAATTCAAATGCTATCCAAGAACCGTCTACCCACGACGAAAGCTCCCAAGTTTTCAGAAATTACCATCGAAAGGACTTCCCTGACCCTAGTGGCAAGGATCTTCACTACAATTTTCTATGAACCCCCCATTAGGTTGACTGGTTTAAAGTCTTTTGGGACTTTAATGTTCTGCTCCCTCTACTTTTGGGATTAAAGTAATAAAAGAAGCCCCAAGCTCACTAGAGAGAACTTTGCTCAAAGAACTCCACAATAAAGTCCATCACGTTATTTTAAATTAATTGCCAGAACTTCTAAAATAAGCACATTAGAAAGCCATCAGGGCCCCTTCTCCTCACATATAGAACTTAAAGCAGCTTTAATCTCTTCCTCCAATATTGACAGTTCTAGCAAGGAGGCATCCACACCTGATAGCTTATGAAACTCTAGGTCATCTAACCACAGCCTCTCCCACTGTTCACAATTTAACTTCCCATTGAATTGAATTATGAAATCACATATCTTTTATTTGAAGTCCTCGATTTGTACACAATCAAACTAGAGACTCTATTTCCATGGATCCGAGCACTAGCTTTGCGGTGAAAATATTGAATATTTTTGTACCCTTCTTTAAGCCACGCCACTCTAGATCTTTAACACCATCAAATTTTCTCTTCTTTTGCCCAATTAGGAAATCTCAAGGACAAAGCTACCCTCTTATCTCTATCTTCTGCCAACAAGTTGTCGCCCTCCTCTTTAAGATCTAATTTATGGATTTTTGCCGCCATTTTATCAAATTTGCTTCTCGATCACCACACACTTTCTTCCACAAATTAATAGTCTTTCAACATCTTGAATTTCCTACCCAACTTGAAACTAGCATAACCATCTACTGGAAAGGAGGACCACGAATTGACTAAAAGTTGCTCGAAGCCATTAATTTCGACCATGCTATGTCAAACTTGAAAGGCCTTGAACCCTAATTTTCTTATGCCACCTCATGTACAATGGGACAATGGTCAAAAGTGATCCTCAACATACCATGCTGATTGACCAAAGGAAAATTTTCGATCCAACCAGCAGAAACCTAAAACCTGTCCGGCTGCGACAAGGTGCCATTTTCTTGACCATTTGACCATTTGTACGTAGCCCCCACCTAACCAATGAAACTTTTAATGCTTCTAGTTAGACGCCCTCCGTTGGATTTCTTGTGAATAAACCGCGCAATGTTGTAATTACCACCAACACATCATGACACCTCCCACCTCTGTTTGATGTTATCCAGCTCTTCACAAAATTGGTTTATGAGATTGTGTAAGCAAGGGCCATAGACAGCTGTAAAGACTCACTGGAAACTAGAAGAGATCTCACACAACAAAATCGACAAAGGGAAAATATTAGAAGAGTCAAATTTTCTCCATATCCTAGAGTTTCAAGAAACGATAATTGTCCCAGCAGTACCAATCGCATCCATAAAAGCCCACCCCATTTTAACCCCTAGATAGAATCAAACATACCTATGTCAACTGATTGCAGCTTCGATTCTAGTGGAGTAATTACGTCCAACTTCGAATATCTACAAACTTTTTGAACCTAGGCCCATTTGAACTTCCAAACCAAACCTCTAACATTCCAAGATGGAATAATCATAGTTCATAAACTTAACCCATTCTTGCCCTTTTTCCTCCACTTTCTTTGCTTATCGAATCATAGTTAATAGAGAATTCAAGACTTGAGTTTCCTCTAGCCCTTCAGAGTTTCTTATGTTTCAACGCCTAGATATCCTGTTGATCCTAAGCTCCTCTAGCTTGGACAAATTGCAAAAAAAATAAAAACATCCTCATCCCAGGCTCCGAAAGATAAACCCACCAAACCCCCCACCCTCTCGAGAATGTTTGTACCCATCAAAACTACTACTCCGTAATCGATTATTTCCTTGAGATCATCTTGATTATCAGTTACCTTCTCTGAAAGATAAACCCACCAAACCCCCCACCCTCTCTCAGCATTTCAGCACAAAGGGGAGTGACTAGTGTTTCAAGTATCGAAGATATCGACCGATATATCCCACAATATATCTTGTATATGTGAAATGCACAGATAGTGGGATATATCCCACATGTGAAATCAAAGTCAAATTGCATGAAAAATCATGGATTGGGAGCTTTGATTTTGAGATTTGGAGGAGATGGGCTAAGTTGCAGAAAATTGAAAAAAACAAAATTTCTCAATTTCTTGCAAATCGGTTGCAATCTATGTCCAAACATAAAATCAAACATGTATTTAACCCGATCTAACGATTCTTCTTTTGCTTTTGAATGTATTGCTTGGGTTTCCACACATCTTCTTACATTTATAAATTATATGAATAGGCTTTGAATATACTTGCATCAATTCAATAAGACAATGCATAGATTAGGACCCCATACAAACAAAAGCTATTATGTGCACTTGTTTTTTTGTAATGTTTTGATTTATAAGTATGTATTGATGTCTTTTTTAACAATCACTAAAGTTTCATTCAGAAGTTCAACCAATTTCCCAATGTTTCCTCATGTTTCCAACAACAACAACACATTACGTGATACAACCGATATATCCTATACGATAACTGATATGTATCTGTATCCCAAGGGTACGATGCGTAACGGGATGCCAATATTTTGAACACTAGGAGTGACAACTAGAGCCTCCTCCAACAGCTCCCAGTCATGATTCACACTATCCAACGTCAGCTCCCCTTTCTTAAGGACTACTGTCTCCTAGATGTCGCCCACGGTGACCCCTCTGTCACAACTGTTAGTGATAGCCTACTGATCATCTAACCTAAAGCTCACATGTTTGCCTTCCTCTCCCTGGACTGCCATAATTCTCCCATGCAAATCCATTCCAGAAAATAACGATCTTCTTCTACTGAAATTCCAGTCAAGTCTTCTTTTCTTTACAAGGCCTCTTTGATTTGGAATGCCATTGTTGGGCATCAAGACACAATTCTAGGAAGGGGTCTCTTTTGGTCTAATTGATGGGACTTAAATCATATTCTAGCTAGATCAGTGGATTTCAGACAGATGTCTGGCTTCTATCTTCTTTGGTCTGCACTAGCTTCTGTCTACACAATGTGTCCTCTAATCTCTCCCTATCTATTGCTAATTATTTCTTTGCTATTGGTTCAGGGTTTGGGTGTCTGGCTCATAGAAGAGCCCTGTTGGAGCTCAAGATCGAGGGTGGATGACTCTTGGTCGTTGTCTCCTTCGAGTAACTTCTATTCCAAGTCCTTCCTGCACCTCATCAATAGTCCCTCCTCATCTCTAGATGCGACTTTTCCTTCATTTGGACGTATGAAGCTCCTCCCAAGGAAGCTCCTTTTGTTTGGCTTCTCGCTAGAGGGAGGATCCTCACAGTGGGGGTGGATGACTCCTTCTGGTCGTTGTCTCCTTTGGGCAACTTCTATTCCAAGTCCTTCCTGCACCTCATCAATAGTCCCTCATCTCCGGATGCAACTTTTCTTTCCTTCATCTGGACGTATGAAGCTCCTCCCAAGGTAATTGCTTTTGTCTGGCTTCTCGCTAGAGGGAGGATCCTCATGGTGGACAATTTGCAATGTTGTGAAATGATCCTCCCCAATGTCTGCCTCCTATGCCTTGGCAATGTGGAATCTATCAACCATCTCTTCCTGCATTGCCCCTTCACGAACGAAGTATGGTCGTCCATTCTATTTAGGTTTCATCAACCTTGGGTGATGCCTAGCTCACAGCTTGTTGTTCGACCGGCGTGGAAGAGGCGTTGGTAGAGACTTCATAGCTATCTGGCGCCTAGTGATGATGGCTCTCTCTGGGGTCTTTGGCGATAAGAGACAATCGTTGCTTTTAAGACATCTCTTCTGCTTCTTTAAGGGTGTTGGATCAGCTCTTTTGGGATTTGAAGGATTGGTCTCTAAGCCTTAATCTTTGTGATAGTTCTATCACTTCCTCTTCTAGGCAAGTGTAGCTACTTTTGCCTTTTGTTTTCTTTGGGTCCTCTTTTTGTCTTGAGTGGTGTGTTTGTTTATGTTTCAAGTTGTATAGCTGTTTGGAAGGTTTTTTGCTTCTTTTGCCCTTCGCTTGTTTGTTTTGTTTTTGTCTTCTTCTTCTTGTTTTGTTTTGTTTTGTTTTGTTTATTTATTTATTTATTTTTATTTTTTTTTTTGAGATGCTTCAGCTCCGTTCTTATATAAACATATTCAATCTTCGAAAAAAAAAATCCTAGGTTATGTACTAGCTATTGACCTTTTATATCAATCACTCTAATTCTTTCAAAGAATTCCAGCATTTTACTAGCAATGCAATGGAGTTATATGGTAGGCAACAGATGTCATTACCTCGGGCATTGAGGGTGGGGTGAATGCGTTTCCGCCAAAACAATTGTTCCTTTTCTAGTACTTTGAATAATGCTCATTTCAAGCATAACTTGAAACAGATGAAGTATTTCTTTGCGGGCAAAAGTGGACACATGATAACTTGATTTGAACAAAAATCAACATGCAGCTACTACCGAAGATGGTCGTAGATGTAGTCTTTTGCAAATGAGGATATCTAACAGTGGACATTGTCTTTTAAGTCCAAACAACAGAACTTCATCCATCTTGCCTTAAGGGTCCCCGAGCGAAGTGGAAGATTTGACTGATGTGGAAGTTGAGAATGTTGTGTTAAGGTCCAGGCTTCTCATCTGCATCTTGCGGTGGTTAACTTACTGTGGAAGACATTTCAATCATCTCTTCTTTGGCAAGGGGGGAGGTCACCGGTCCTTAGCGTCTTGTCTTTTGTGTGATGAGATTTTTTAGGACTTGCGTATCTAGACTAAACATTTCCCTTCCTTGTGTGCCTAAGCAGCCTAATGCCACAAGTTTCTGGGCTAAACATTTCATTTTTCTTCATGCCTAAACAGTAACATAGCGCCACCCTCTGATGAGCCTCATAAAACTTCCTTTGTATGGGGAACTTATTCCCCTTGATGCCATCTCTTTCTTTCTTTTTTCTTCTTGTTTTTCTTTTCAAAGAAAATTTTCATTACCCATAAATAAAATGAGTAAAATAAAACTTTTACGATCATCAAGCTATCCCTTCAGACATACCACAGGGCATCCTACAGAGTTTCAGTGGGTTGCATGTGCTGATTTTGGTTTTTCTGGTGCATGCAGAGGAAGTTTCTATAAAATGGCCTGAATTATCGGTGTACTACCTAAACCCTCCATCCAACCAACAGCAGTAGCCAGTGAAGATTCTCTACTGTATGAGATAATCCTAAACAAACAAAGCACTATTTCCATAGATATGTCAAACCATCTAGCCATTTGATTATTGTCCGGCAAAGAAAAAGAAGATGAAAGAGGACAGTATGAAATGCACTCAATTTTCCCAATGGAACTAGCTTACAGTCTAAAGTGAGCTAAAAATGAAGAACACCAACATTAGAAAATCAATATGGAGAAGAGAAAGATCAATTGCTTACAGCAACAATAGCAAGCTGTCGTGAGTTGAAATCAGCTCCCTGTAAACTGCATCACAACAATCAGAAAATAGATGTAGCATGGCCAATGTTCGTGAAAAACCCACAAGTTCACTTCAGCATCACAAATCAGAATCTAATGCTAAAAAACGAACCCATATATATGGAGATATGAGGTGCTTGTCAAGAGCTCTTTCTCATAAAGTTGCATGCATATGTCATAGCTGCGCTTGTATACCTGCAAATAACAAAGAACCTGCTGATCAGTGTTGGTACAGAGAAAGGAATGACCACCATTTCGCAAAATGAGAAAACTGCAAGGAATAGATAACATTCTTCAGGCTACATGCAAAATGGTTCCGATTTTGATGCAGGACATGAAAAGTAACTATGATATGCAAGATCTCAGGCTTTAGATCAAACTAATTCAAAAACATTCACATAAAATTTTCACATCCCACACAATAGTTCAAACAGTCAAGCAAGGGGAATCTGTGCAGGTCTAGGCCTACACATGTTAGGGCTGGATCAATAGAAATTATAAGCCAAACGATCTTCAAAGGGAAGTAAAACTCATCCACACATGCACAACAATTAGTCCCTAATCCAAGGGATTCACCCGTTTCAGTTCAGAGAACCCTAGGATTAGAAAAGGGGCAAACGAATTGAAAAAAATGCAATCTAGGGTTAGGATTATGGAAAATAGGTATGAGAGAGATAAAATATGCGAAAATTCTAAACCTGGCGACAGTCCATGCGTGCGGACAGCGGGCCAGGCCTGACGCACGTGCGCAGGGGCCTAGCCGCACGTGCAAAGGGACCCCGAATGCAGAAAACGTCTCCTTGGCTCTGGTCGGACAGGGGAGGGCTTTAAAACCCCTGAGTTTCGTGTCGATCGGATGCGCAGTTTGTGCGTGGTACTCCACCGAAGTTTCAGCCCTCCTGCAGAGCCAGATTCTGGAAATCGGTTGTAGGGAAAAGAACGGCTGCAAAAGCTGACAGATTCGAAACGAGGATGGTTGTAAAAGGTGAGTATGGATAGTAGAAGATATGGGCGGATCGGGATAGATGTGGCTTCACACCACGGTAGTTAGCCCTTCAATGAAGGGAGGGCTTCGCACCCAATTGGATTTCCACAACTCAGGAACTCAGAGGAGTAGAAAAAACGCAGAATTTTTATTAAACTTCAATGAATCCAAAAAAAACTGCAAGGGGTGCCTATTTATAAGAAAACTCTATACCCCAAAACTCGCGCCATGTGCGCAACCTATTACTTGGCGATAAAGTAAACAAAAAATAAAAACTAATCAAAAAAATCTAAACTGTCCATGATATTCTAAATAACATTAATAAGCAAATCCTAAAATATGAGATTAATCAGACTAGTGAGCCACGATCATGAGATCCCATGATGGGCTTTACTTGACTATCAGGCCCACTCTAACGAACCAAAACTCTATCTTCTAACTAGGAGGCCCTCCCTGGACGTCGTCATCAATTTAGATCGATGGTGGAGCCCTCCTCCTTGCGTACATGCGTAGGGGGGGCGGCGTACGCGTGCGTGCGCGCGTGATGTCCCCATCAGATTTTAAAAATAACTGCCCTGGATGGGCTATTAACCAATGGATCATGAATGATCTTTCAGCTAATCAATGTAAATTTCCAAAAGGATGGCAATTGGAATTTGGGTATGAGAAAAGTGTCCAGGTTTTACCATGAACAACGGTTAAAGTAATACAATTTCAAGGTTACTCCCTCCCAAGAAATTCTTATAAGGCATGCAAGAAACATATAGCTACACTTCCATTGCAAAGGTAAATAAAGTGGAATCTTCACTACCACAGGAACCTAGCACGATGCAGTGACCATGTCCTTCACATAGTCACTAACAGACAGCATAAAGGAAGGTCTGCTCATGACTCATTGTTGGTGGTTTCAAAAGAAATCAAGCCAACAATAATATTTTACGCACCGATGCAATTAAAGACGCTGGCGCACCCTAGAGGCAACTGCCCCTGGAATGTCGGAAACGCCTAGGTGTGCCTAGGCGCATGCCTGGAGATTCCAGGTGTAATTTCTTTTAGAAATTTATTTTTATATCTTATATGTTATATATAGGATATATATTGATCTTAATAGTTTAAATTGAAAGGCAAGTCTATAAAATAAAATAAAACTAATTGCAAAGTAATACATATTTTAAATAGAGCAATAGTTAGAATCCACTTCCAAAACTTTCATCTACTCGAACATTTCAATGAATCCACAAAACCCTAAATTTTCAAATTTCCCAATTTCCAAAACCTAGAAAACTTAATTTCATGAAATTCCAAATTCTTCGGATCTCAAGACCCCATATCACCATTTTTTTTTCTAAATTCTCCCAATTCTAACCCTTAATGTTTCAATTTCTCTAAATCCTAACCCTGAATTTCCTCATTTCCCTGATTCTCCCTTTTTTTAGAGATAGCATGAATTTTTTATTAAACCGTTACCAAGAGAACAAGGCAGTGAAAGAATACAAGGCAGCTGCAGCTAAGAAAAACAAGCAAAAAGGGAGGCAGTTCTCACCACCAAAACATTAGAGGCCCAATCTCTAACTAAAAAGGAAAATTTCCTAACCACGACCTCCTTAGAAGCGCTTCAATTGAGGAAGCAATGCCCATTACTTCTTCTCCAAATGTCCCAGAAAACCGCAACCAACAGCAACTGCCATAACGCTTTGACATCTTTACCAGGGGGGCTCTCCACGACAAGCCCACATCAAGCTATCCACCAATTTAGGCATGATCCAATCCATACTAAAAAATCTTGAGGAAGAAATCCCATACTTTCCAAGCAAAAGTGCAGTGGATGAAGAGGTGATCTATTGATTCCACATTAGCCATGCTCATGATGCGGATATTGGGAATGATTATGGATCTCTTCTGAAGATGTCAACCGTTAGCACCTTATTCCTAGCCACCAACCACACGAAAGCCACCACTCTCGGAGATGCCCCATAAGACCAGAAATGGGAGGGAAAGGAAGACGCATATACTAAAGGCGATTCATAAAGCATATAATAAAAAGACCGCATAGAGAAGTGACTGGAAGTGTCTAAGTGTCACACTAAAGAGTCACTTTCCGCAATCGATGGAGAAAAAAGCCGAAGACTTTCCAACAATGCCTCGAACTCCAAAATTTCCTCATCCAAAACGACCCCTCTACATGGAGGAAGCCACGCACCAGAGATGTTGGAGGAGTAGCACCTAGCCACCATGATATCCTTTTCTGTAACTAAATTGGCCACCCTCAGGAAAGCAGCGCTATGAATATTTCCCTCACACCAAGGATCTTCCCAAAATCGAATCTGGGTGCCATCACCTAATGCAAAAGTTACACCCTCACAAAACGAGTTCGCAACAAATTCCACCGCTTTCCATATCGAAGATGCGCGATAAATTGACAACCTCTTTATCTTCCATCTTCCTAAGTCAGTGCCATATTTGCACACAATGAGCTCTCTCTACGACCTTCCTCCTTCGATGCCAAACCGCCACAACCATTTTCCCAAAAGAGAGAGATTCATCAATTCCAAAACCCTTATTCCCACCCCTCTCTCTTTAACTGGTTTGCACACCTCTGAGCACTTGAGCAAATGAAACTTATGCTTATTCTCCAGCCCCCTCTAAAGAAAATCCCTTCTTAATCTTTGCAACTTGTCCAACACCAACTTTAGACATTTAAAAAGAGGCATGAAATACTTGGCATGTTGGAGAAGGTCGTTTTAATGAGGGTGATCCAACCTTCCAAGGACATATGATGGTTTTTCCAAACTGACAACATTCTTTCAATTCTCTCCATCATGTTATCCCAAAGATGTTCTGGAGGTTTCCTAATGCACAGAGGTAACCCCAGATACTTGGAAGGGAACGATCTCATTTTGCAACCAAACACTTGTGCCAAATCCCCCACCTCTAGACCGCTTAACCTGACTCCAAGGATTCCGTATTTTTTTTCTAGATTAATCTTTAAACCGAAAACCAACTCAACACAAAAAATGATCTTACGCAGATTGTTGACCTCTTCTTCAACTATATCACAAAATAATAATGCATTGTTCGCAGTGTTCGAGTTGTCAATATCGCTACAAGTTTCACTGGCCGGAGAATAAGATAAAATATCATTATCGCCGATAGCTGAAAATGTAGAGAAAGGGGGGAAAACATGGGCTGAAATACACATATTTACATATTTATGAATAAAAAATTTATAAAAAGAATGCATACATAATAAGTTTTCATGTAATGAAAGCTTAAAAGTATGCATTGTCGTAAGAAATCACTTTCATAGTAACTAAAATAAGTTTATATAATACAAATGTAGTGCACATAAAATAATTAAGACATGTAAAAATAAATGAACTAAAAAAAAGCACATATTTCTGGAGCCCCCTTGTTTATGTATGGTATATCCACGCTGTCCATCCAGCCAACCATCCAAAACACCCATCCATCCATCCATCCCATCCAACTAACCATCCATCAAACCACCCAACCATCACATCCCATCCCATTCATCCAATTCAATCATTCAACCATTCATCCATTCACCATCAATCCAACCCATCCATCCCAGCAAATCATCCATCCATTCCATGTATCCATCAAACCACCCATCCATCCAACCATCTCACCCATCCGTCCATCATATCAAATAATCCAAACATCCATCCCTCCAACCATTGTATCAAATAATCCAAATATCCATCCATCCATTTAATCATCCCATCCAATCATCCAAACATCCATCCATTTATCCCATCCAATCATCCATCCATCCTACCTATTCATCTATCTCATCCAAGCATCCATCCATCAGCTCATCCATGCATCCAACCATCTATCCACCCATCCATCCCATCCCATCCATCTAACCATCGGGAGCTGATTAGGTGCGGAGTCGGATCCAAACATTCATCCATCCATCCATCCCTCCCATCCAATCATCCAAACATCCATCCATGCATCCAACCATCAGGGCCCACCTTGATGGATGTATTCCATATCCATCCGTTTTGTAAGACCCTTTTAGGGCATGCACCTAAAAATGAAGTAGATCCAATTATCAAGAGGACCTTATCATAGGAAACAATGGTGATTGACCATTAATGGGCCACAAGTTTTGGATAGAGCCGATATTTGCTTTTTCTTTCATCCATGTTTATGTGACCTTATCAATAGGTTGGATGGCAAATAAACATTATGGAAACATTATAGTGGGCCCTAAGAAGTTTTTAATGATGTGGCATTATTGTCGTATGGTCCACCGGCGATTTGGAACTTCTTCATTTTTGGGCTCATGCCCTAAAACGTTTTGAAAAACGAATGCACAAATACATCATGGTGGGCTGCACCATCTTGGGTGAGGCACGGGCCACACCTAATCCACACCCCAAACCATCACACCTTTTTTAATTTTTGTACGAACAATAGTGTTGAACCGGTCTTATTATGTTGTGTGAAACTTACACTATAAAATAACTTAAAAGTTACTTAATCCATTAGTTTTGTTTCAAGGCAAAATGGTGGTGACCCAAGCCTTTTAATTGTGTCAAATATACATTTAAAAAAAAAAAAAACTTAAAAGTTTAACTTAGAAGGAAAGTGCTTCAAAAGGAGGTTTCGAAAATTCCTCTTCCAAAACCCTAAAGTCAATATAAGTTACTTCTTCGCAGCTGCAGCCGTTGCATAGCCGATGGTATTATAACACTAAAATCTCGAAAGCATCTTTAAGCTCACAACGTAGATTCAATTTTTGACAAAAATCCCAACAAGATTAGAATAAAGCTCGCCGAAATCGCAGATTTTTTGGGTTATTTCATACTTTTGACGACTGACACTACAGACCCACAATCCAATCACTTCTCGATCTTCCGAAAAGAGGTATTCTAAATTTTGATTTTTTTTTTAAAATTTTAAATTTTCAGTATTTATGGATTGATTTTGTCAGCAAAATTTCAAAAAAAAAAAAAAAAAAGGGCAAAATCTCACCAATTTCCAAGAGAGAAACAAAATATGGGGTTTTCGATTTCGAAGGGCTAGTGATACCGAAAATATCGGGTGATAATTCGATATTATTGCCGATAATTTAAACATTGGTCGTCCACATACTAAAAATGATTGACTTTCATGCTTGCTTCTTTGATTGAAAATCCAAGAATTAAACCCTCCTCCTCCCCTTTTTTCAACATCTTGTTGAGAGCCTCAACTACTATCACGAAAGGGTAAGGAGATAGGAGATCTCCTTGTCGCATGCCCCTAGAGGATTTGAAGAATCCTTTAGGGGATCCATTAACCAAAACTGAAAAAGCCGCTGATGCACGTCCAACACATGTCGGGTCTTCAAAATGGCCCGGCGGGCCCCACCTGGAACTCGTCTCCCATCCACAAAGAATGTTGCGCTAATGTGGGTGGTCGTCTCCATCTCTGGTACACCCGAGTAGGTCATCTAATGTCCCCATCAACGATAAGTTTTAAAAGATATAGGGACTACTGTCCCCACATGAGCGGAAATTTATGTAATCGTCTGCACGTGGGAACAAAAGGCTTCATTCCGCAAGTGCCGGGGAGGACACAAGCATGAGATCTCCCTCCCTCGTTTGAACCGAGACCCCGATATAGGAACGCCAGGTGTCGATTTGTGCACTAATCTCTTCATTAGAACGATTACGCGGCAACGTCTCCTCCACATTTGTCATAGCGAGAAGTGAATTGCTCTCCTTGCCTGTGAGATCCAAGCCACATGTCAACAACTGCGATCTTCGGGCCATTAAGACAACCCGAGCCTCTGCTACGTGCCTCGGGATTCGAACATCAAGGTTCGGACTGGTATGAACCCGTCTTCGCAAAACCTTCATCTGACCCTACTAACATCATACCAAAGCCGAGAAGTTCCAATCCTAAACCTCTACCAATTGGATAGAGGTGCCTGACCACATAGCCACCCGTACACCTGCAGCGTGCTCCACGACAAGTGTCGTCTCTCCATCGCCGCTACCCCCACCTACCCCCTCTTGACCAATCAACCCTTGACAAGCCCTACCAGAAAATTCCAATGGTCCACAGGAGTATGGGTCTGCCGTTCCATCTTCCTTCTCCTAACTAAAAGCGATCGTCGCTAGAGAATTCGACTCTCGATGCCTCTACTGCTCTCCCCATCTGTTACACACCCCACTTCGAATCTCCCTTTCGATCTTCAGATAGATCTTGTCGCCAACCACCACTGCAACTGAGCTTGGATCTTTATCGTGTTGCTTCCTCTTGATGCACATATGAGCTGCATTGATTTATTCCCCCTTCTCTATCATATCATCGATTGTGATAACCTCTCCCAAACAGGCCCCAATCTCCATAAAAGTCTCATGAAACCATATCTCTAAAGGGACACCCCAAACTAAATACCAGATGTTTTCAATCTCAAACTACGATCGTTCCACCCATTTGCATATCTAAACTATCGAGCCATCATTGGACAAGGTTCTGGCTGCCTTCACCTCATCGAGATTAATTCTTAGCCAAAAGGTATTCAAACCTCATTTTCTACTAGGAATTTGATGATGGTGTCTTGATACTGTAATTTGCAACAAGCCTTAAGGAAGATTTTGATTTGCATAATAGTGGCGCCTTTCTTCATGAGTGCTACCATCAAGCCTGCTCTCCCAAGCATTCCCTATAATTGTTGGATCGACCGATACCATTGGAAGAGGATTGCTTGCGTCTCCCCATACCCACCTCTTTCCCCGTTGTTCCATCTCCTCTCCATTTTCTAACTGGTTTTCGCTTATAACAGCCTCCAAGAAAGATTTCAAACAAACCCTTATAACCTCTGCAGATCTTGCATCCTTGCGCCTTTGCGCACCGGTATCAGTGCCTTTTCTCACTTGCCAATTCACCCTTTCTTCCTTGTTTTCTTTTTACATCGGGGCCAAATCAAGCTCTCTGAACCGTTAACATTTGGCCTCTGAATCTCTCCCCATGTGGCATCTCCTTCACCTTCAGAAGTTCTTCCTTAGTTCGCATTTGCATGAAGGCGAATCCCCAACTTCATTCGAAAATGTGGTCTCATGGCACTGAGACTTCCGTGACATCTCCTACTCGACCAAAAACCCTGGAGAAATTAACTAAAAGCCATCCATTCGAAAAGCTAGAAACGAAAAGGTTTGGGTACTCCGATAGCTCCTCTTTACGTACCGAGCCTCTACTCCAGTGCCTTTTCCTAGTTTGAATCGTCGTCCAATCTCCTTCCTCGTCGCCAGCATCACCAGCGTTACTGGCCTTGTCTACACTACCCTTCTCCAAGGGATCCCAAGCTTCTTTCCTTCCGTTGCCTTTTTCCGAATTTAATCTTGATTCCCACTTTTCCTCTGTATTCCTTCAAACTTGCCAGATCTTCCTTCTTCTCAGCATATTACGAACTCCTATAACAATTCCTTTTTGTGGCAACTCCCCTGTAGCTACTATGAAAAATTGGCTTTGAAATTATCACATCCTAAAATCAATTGGCTTTGATTCTCCCAAATTCAAACAAAATCATAATTTTGCAAAAAAAAAAAAAAAAAAAAAAACCCACTAAATTTTCAAACCTTAAGAATCCAAATTTTCAATATCCCCAAATCTTGTAAACTGAAATTTTCAATTTCCCTAAAAATTCCCAATTCATTGCCCATCTTTTGTATGTCACAAATGAAAACTCAAATTGCTTTTAAGAAGCTCACCATAGTACTTTAAACACCAAGAAGAAAGAAATGAAGAAGAAGATTTCATTACTTTATTTTATTTTTTTGAAATCTAAGAAATTTGGACGAGGTATTTTCATAAATCAAAGCTTTGATATAAACGAAATAGGGAAATGCACTCCAATGGGGTTTACAAGACATCTTTCCACCCTCAATGGGCCAACATTCCAAAAATATCATTCTTTAAGGTACCCAAAAAAGTACACAACATCATGCAGGTTGCAGCAAGCCAGACATAGGCATGCCTCAAGCATAGGGTGCTAAGCACACGCTTAGGTGCAGCTATGCAAGCAGCCCAAAATGCCTAGGTGTCCACCTAGAATGCCTTTGACTACACTGGGAAGCATAGTAATCAAAATCCACGTATCTAAAGGTATTAGCAATTACTTCCTGCAAGGCAATGAGCTAATACATAATATGCTCCCTAGAGTGTCTAATACTATGGAAAAGCACTCGGGTCAAACCCAAACCCGTTCATGCTATTATGAGATAGCAAAAAAAAAAAGTGTATTTTTTCATCTTACACAGATCACAAATTACAATGAAATAGATTTTTTTTTTTTTTAAAAAAACAATAAATTAGATCACTTATACTAATTACATAAAGTTTATCTTATTTTTGTACTTTTTTCAATTTTTTTCTTTTTTTTTTTTCTTTTAATTTTCAAAAAAGAAGTGTGGTCACTTATGCAATTGTGTGATCGCCATTTGACAACATTGCTTACAGCTATGATTCTTATGAAGTAGGAGTTCGGGAAGCTGGCCATCCAGATTTGCTCCGATCAAATGGTATTTTAGGAACTTCAAATGCCAGGTGGTGTGTCTACAATTGCCCCCCTTTAGCAGAGGTTGCACACAACTGAATGGCAAAACCTTAGACACCCCACTGCACAAGAGAACCTTGATGCTGGGTTCATGCATCTAGTTGAGCTTGTGCAAGTCATCCTTCTTGTGAATTGAGACTATTGCACCACTAGGGATGAGACAAGTGGGCAGATACCTTCCACATTTTGAAGGCTCTAAAGGGCCACGAGAAAGGCCAAAAGGACTTGGGTGGAGGAAGTAAGAATGATTTATGGTTTAATTATGGATATGGTCCTTGATAGAGTGGAATAACATAACTGGATTTGTGGTGTATCCGGGCTTAATTAGCTGAGATAAGGCTTAGATGATGATGATGATTCAAGATATTTCTCTTGCTCCATCTCCTCAATAAATGTTTGGGGCATTGACTATGTGAACATTTCATTATAGTTCTTAAATCTGACTTAGACCCAAGTACCCAACCCATTAGATATATGGGTAAGGTTTAAATCATCTTAAACCAGGCCTGACCTATTTAATAAATGGATCTGCTTCTTTCAGCTTGGACCTGACCTGATTATTACTGGGTAGGTTATGGGTACTAATCTTAACAATTAAACGGGTCAGATCCGCAATGGATGTCAGGTCTGGAATTCCCCTCGGCCAAAGCCAATCGAACTCCATTTGTACTTGTAATCATAATATGATAATCATACCATTGTCAATTTATGAGCTCGCTTAAATTGATCATCACTTCTACATAATTTTACAGCAATAATTTGCATAGAAATAAAGTTAAGAGAAACAAGTTAGCGTCACTGTTAACAGCAGCTCAATGGCAACTTGAAGGGATCCTAGTTTTACTAGTTTCATTACAATGGATGACAAAGTAGGGAGAGGCTAATAACACACCTCTAACAGAAGGTCGCCGCCACTTTCAGATTCAGTGGATGCTGAAAGCAACCTTCCTCTCATTAGATCATAAATATGTAGTAGATAATGTGTATCCTCCCGGGCATACCTGTCAACATGGATCTCAATAGTGGATATAAGGACAAATATCAACAAAATATAATTCATCATTTGGCAAAGGAGAAAACTGCATAACAGAAGAAAAGCAGTGACCATAAAACACTCTAAATGCACATTACTTGATCATCTCATCCGGAATAGGTCGCAGCCGCCAATCTGCATTCTGGTATCTGCACGGCAGGATACCAATCAATGTTACCCATGAAAGAACTAAATAGAGATACAAGTAAGTGAATGTTGAACTGCAAAGCAGAGGTAAATTACTCTTTATTTGCAGTAACTCCACAAAAGTGATGAAGAAGATACTCCAGACTGTTCCGCTCCAACTGCAATACCCTTGAAGCCTACGCATCCAACAAGACAACAACTCATTCCCCATAGACATAAAATATCTGACACAGAATGTGAGGAGTGAAGGTTATATACAAACCCAAAAGCAAACATGATCCGAAACAAAACAGTGCCAAATGTCATTCAGTAAGACCACAAAGCAGAGGATCAGAAAGGGAATTCTTCGCAGTTAAAGCTCTACTGATGCATGTCAAAGTAATACAGGCTACAGGAGATAACCATAAAAGACAATACTAGGCTCTTGTCCCCTAAAGAGAAGTATTACCAGCATAAAAAGGTTTCAAGATTTCAAACTACAATTAATATGATTCACAAAATGATGAAAAGGTAAGTAACCGAGAGTATAACGACTCAAACCTGCAAACCCCTGCAGTTGGATACAGGTATGTGCTTGTGTTTGTGCACAAGAACACCAGTGCAAAGTAACTAATTTGTCAAATTCAGGTAATCAGTGTTTACTTTTTGCTGGTTGGCAGAGTCAAGAGCAAATTAATTTGTTCACAGGATCAGCCCCCTGAACAATCTATATTTTAGCATAAAAACCATGGGAAATCTATGAACCCTCATGAACAGGTTAGACACATACAAACATTTATCTTTAAAAATAAGATGAAGTGATAAACCAGTTTAGCAGCATAGGGGAGACAGCAAGGTATTCAATTATGGTAACGGTCATTACCATTATGATAAGAAATTATTATTTAAAAAATAAAAATAAAAAATGTAATGGCCTCATAACAGGCTGTTACATGCCATTTTTTTCCGTAATGGTCACTACAGCCCTATACCGGTACCCACTGGCCACCATTACTGTTATGTAACCGCCAGAACAGCCATTACACAACTGTTTTCGGATACCATTTACTATTTGCTAACAGCAATGGGTATGGGCCTTTGGCCATTTGGATATGGTTATGGGCCTACAGGGCACTTGTGACTTGTTTTTTTTTTTTTTTTCTTGGGATATTTTAGACACGGATATTTGTACAAGGAATAGTTTTACCATTTTTCTTTTTATCACTTTTGAGGAGTGGGGGCGTGCAAACCCTAACTATTCTTTATCTTCTCTCAATCATCTTCTCTCTTTCCCGCTTCTTTTTTCTCCCTTTTTTTAAAATTAAACTTACAAGCGATACTATGAATCTTTAGGAAAGAGTAGTTGAGAAAGATTAAGCCATGAGACCAATATATTAGAAAATCAATTTACTTTCATGCAAGGAAGCTTGACCATGGAGGCTAATTTCCTACTTCGAGAGCTACTGGAGAAATATAGGGAGAGGAGGAATGATCTCCACCAGCGTGTCCCGTATCCGTTACGATATGGGCGTATCAGCCGCCACATACGGGGCTGTGGCCGTTACGCGATACGGGGCCGTAACAGTAACGGCCATGGACATTTTACAGATTGTCTTTGTCATTTTATATTTTTTTATAATTTTTTTCTATTTACGCATTATTTTCGACCCTTTTTTTAAATTTGAAAATTTATTTTTTATTGAATGTTTTGATGTTTTAATGGTAGAATATGATGTGTTAATCATAGTAGAACATGTTAATGTTCATTTTACAGATTGTTGTTGTCATTTTATATTTTTTTATGAATTATGAAAAATAATTGCAAACACCTACACATGTAAGATATTTTCATATTACATTCATTCTAATATATCTATCATTGATAGTAGATAGTTAGAAAATTAAATATATGAGTTTTGCAATCAAATCCAGGTTGTCTGGTTCATAAATTCATCAGACAGTCCGAACAACTTCTCACCAAAGAGTGGACCGTTACACCACCATAAACATGTTCCAATTTATAAATGAATGCATATTTGGAATGCTTAGAATATTCCGGATTTAATTCATATTTTTTCATATTTTTTTGGCAAAAAAAAATAAAAAATCACCGTTACGGCCAGTTACGCCCCTGTATTGCCGTTACGCTCCCGCATCCGTATTGGTATCGGAGGGCACCGTTACGCCAACCAATACCGATACAGGATACCTTGATCTCCACATGGTCTTTATTGACTTAGCGAAAGCATGAGACAGGGTCCCTAGAGAATTAATTTGGTTAAGTGTTGGGAAAGAAAGGAGTCCCAAGAGGATATATTGGCATGATTAAAGATATGTACGAGGGAGTGGTAACAAATGTGAGGACCACTAGTGGAGAGAAGTGAGTTTCCAATTACTATAGGCTTACACCAAGGGTCAGCAATGAGCCTGTACCTCTTTTCATTGGTTATGGACAAGTTAACGAGGTAGTTACAAGAAGAGATATTGCGGTGTATATTGTTTACAGATGACAAGGTTTTGATTGACTCTATGCAGGAGAGGGTAAACATAAAGCTAGAATTGTCAAGGATGCTTTAGAATCTAAAGATTTAAAAATTAGTCCGACAAAAATAGAGTATATGGAATGCAATTTTAGTAATGATAGGGGCAAAAATGAGCAATTAGTTGAGATTGCTAACCAAGAGGTATCCCAAATGACCATTATCAACATCGTGTCAATAATTTAGGAAAGCAAATATTGAGAAGGCTGTTGTCCATAAAATTAGAGCTAGGTGGATGAAGTGGAGATGGACCTCTAGGGCCAGTTTGGCATCTCTATTAATAAGAGCTTATTTGCTTATTCTAAAAAAATAAGCTCTTACTTTGGAAATAGACTATTTGGTAAAGCTTTATTTTTGGAGCTTTTTTTTTTTTTTTTTTAGAAAGTAGCAAAAAAGCTCTTAAAAAATAAGGGATGGGGAGGTTACTTTTTCTTTAAGATCTCATTTGGCTCGAGGGGGAAGACATTTTTTGTTAACTTTTGGAAAAGTTTATCCTTAAGCTTTTTAAGTAATTCCCATCTTGCCCTCTTCTCTTCTCTTTGCAAACTCTATAAGGTGAGCCCACATGATGAACAACCCATATTGAATGTGAGGCTCCACATGATAAATGGTCCATATCAAGGTGGCCCACATAATGCATGGTCATATCAAAGGTGGGTCCCACATAATGGATGCCCCACATCAAAGTGTGGCGCCACATGATGGATGACCCACATCAACGATAGAACCCATATGATGGAAGATTGACATCAAAGGTGGGCCCACATGATGAACAACCCATGTTGAATGTTGGGCCCCACATGATGGATGGTCCACAGCAAAGGTGGGACCCACATGGTGGATGGTAAACATCAAAGGTGGGTCCCACATGATGGATGGCCCATGTCAAAATACTGCATGGACTATCAACATCAAGTGGGCCCCACATGATGGGCAGTCCATAGCAGAGGGGGGACCCACGTGATGGATGGTAGACATCAAAGGTGGGCCTGCATGATGAACAGTCCATATTGAAGGTAGACCCACATAATGCATGGATCACATCAAGGTGGACCCACAATGCACGGTTCACATCAAAGATGACCCCACATGATGGATGGCCCACATCAAAGAGTGGCCCAGCATGGACCATCCATGTTAAGTGGGCCCCACTTGATAGATGGTCCACATCAAAGGTGGGATCCACATGATGGATGATGGACATCAAAGGTGGGCCCACATGATAGACAGTTAACATCAAAGATGGGCCCACATGATGAACGACCCGTATCGAAGGTGGGGCCCACATAATGAATGGTCCACATCAAGGTGGCTAACATAATGGACAGAGTGAGCCTCACATGATGTATGGCCCACAGCAAGTGAGCCCCGCCTAATGGACAATCCATATCCAAGGTCTTGCATAATGGACATCCCGTATCCAAAGTGGCCCAACATGTTGGATGATCCACATAGAAGGTGCGCCCCACACGACGGATGGTGGACATCAAAAGTGGGCTCCACATGATGGACAATCCGCTTCGAAGGTGGGGCCCACACGATGGACCCATCAAATGTGGATTCCACATCATGAGTGGTGGACATGGGCCCCACATAAAGGACAAGTACATTGATGGTGGACCCCACATGACAAATGACCTACATCAAGGCAGGCCCTATATAATGGACGGTCCATGTCAAAGGTCAACCAAAACAATCGTATGGATTGCTCTTATAATGGAGTTGTAATCTTTAAAAATGACGTCAATTACCCCTTTTTAAAAAACTCTTATTTGAACGTTTTACCAAACATGCTTATTTCAAATAAGAGCTTTTTATGGTTTTGAAAACATGATATACCAAATGAGCTTTATTTAAAACAAAGAGCTAGAACAAAAAGAGCTTATTAGAGTAGCTCTTATTTAAAAAGCTCTCATTGGATTAGAGTAGAGATGCTAAGGGATCGTTTGGCACCGTGGATTGGAGGGGATTGGAGGGGGTTTCCAATCCCCCGGTTGTTTGGCAGAATAAAGTAACTGGGGGTTGCAAATCCAGGGGGTTTCCAATCCCCTCCTTGAGGGGGTTTGCAATCCACAGTGAGAGCTTGGATTATACCTAAAATCATTTCAATAGGCATAGGTGTAACATGTGTGTCACCATAAACTATCATTTTATTGGGCACATGGCCCACTAATGATGATCAGCACCGTCCAAACATTGTCCATGTAAATCAGCACCCTCCAAACATTGTCCAGCGCCGTCCAAACATTGTCCATGTAAATCAACGATTAAAAATCATTGGCTAGTCACTCAGACATGATCTTGTGCTTGTGGCTCATCCGAGACTTGGAATTTCATCATTTTCGGGCAAAGTATATATTTCAGTGGGCTTATCACAACCATTATATCAAAAATTACATATCTCACTAATTAGAGATATTAAAGTTGAATTAGTGATTAAATTCAAATCCCTGTAAATATACTACGGATAGGTACTTTTGGATTTAAGTTGATTCACACTCCAGGGTGCCAAACACACTGAGAGGATTGCAAATCCAGGGGGTTTCTAATCCAGGGGGTTCCGAATCCAGGGGGTTACAAATCCACGCTCCCAAACAGGCCCTAAATGAGCCCCTACGAGTTTTATGTGATCATCGAAAACAAATGGAACTATTATGGGATATCTATAAGACGAGTCACGCTTTATGGGGACAGAATGCTGGGCAATCAAGGAATAACATGTTCATAGGATGATCATAGCACAAATGAGAATGTTAAGATGGATAGAATTAGGAATGACTGCATTTGAGGGAACATAGCGGTAGCAGCAATCAGTAATAAGATGAGGGAAAGTAGACTTGGATGGTTTGGCCAAGAACTGCACAAGTTATAAAGAGTGAGTTGGTTGAAGTTGAACGCTCTGAAAAGGCAAGAGAGGCCCAGAAGGACATGGGTGAAGGTAGTATGAAAAGACTTGAGAACCTATAGTTTAACGTGTTTTAAATAGTGAATAGCGTGTCACATAGCGTTCACCCCCCTAAAACGTGAAGCTTAAGCTATATAGCGTGCAACATAAGCTACACGCTATTTTTAGATTTTTTTTTATTTTTTTATTTTTTTAAAGCAAAGGTTGTGTTTGGTTGAGCCAAATATCATGAGATTTCATAATATTTTGCATCAAATTAGTCTGATTACTAATGAAATTTTATGACATTTGGTGCAACCAAGCACAATCTAAAATAATAGGAAAATACGCAAAGATTAATTATAAAGGTAAAAATAGACTAACCTAACTAATTTAATACTATTACTCACATTATTTTACTAAAATCATTGAAACAATTAACTGATTTTTATAAAAATTGAATATGTAACAGATCATTTAAAACATTAATTGATTTTAATGTTTTAGTGAAAAATAACTTGTAGTGAAAGCAATGTAGCGTGTACCTTTGGCTATGTAGCATATGGCGTAAGCTACATGTGCCTTAAGCTTTATGAGCTATACGGCGTTAAGGCTAAGCTACGCTACGTAGGGTAAGCTACACACCACATAGCAAAGCTATTTAAAACACTAGGTTTAACTAAGGATATGGTTCACAATAGAGTGGAATGGTGCAACAAGTTCCATGTAGTTGAACCAAGTAGTTGTGATAAGGCTTTGATGATGAAAGGAGAAGGTTATTCATTGAAGGCAAAGGTTATTTGTTACTATTCAGCCCTGACCACAAATTAAAACTTATCTCGGACCTTAAAGACTGATGGAGCACACAGAAAGGAACTTAAAATTTTACTCTTGATGAATGAGGCTTTCATATTTTATCATCTATGAATTTCGCTATTACAAGGCAAGCAGAAAACAGACTTGACATCTTAGAGTTCAAGTGAGCAAAACAGTTACAGGGTAAAACCTGTCCAGTGTCAAACAGATTGCAGACGTATATGCCAAAATCCCGTTGAAGCCACAATATGTCTCGATCTGCCCCATGCATGACCTAATTTCAAATAAACATATAATCAGATGGCAGATTAGACACATTACAAATCAGATAATTCTAACACAAAAAAACTCATATAATGAAATGGCAGAGCAGACACATTATAACAACAACAATAATAATAATACTAGTAGTGGTAGTGGTAGTGGTGGTGGTGGTGGTACCTTTCTTTTAGAAGGATCTTTAAAAGCTTCCCGTAAGTGTGGACCAATGTGAATACGGAGCTTTAGTGTGTCTACCACGAAATCCTCAGTTCGAGTCGATATTTGCATCAAGCAAGTTAGTCCTTGAAAGGATCGATATTGATTATGCTCCAAATCAACCTGGAAACACACACACATTAGAAATCTTAATATGATAGTAAAACATTCATTGCCAAAATTAATAAAGAGAACAATCATATTAACTAAGTTTAGAACTTCCCTTTGTCTGCTCTTCTTATCTGAAAAACACCAGGTCAGATATGGACAGCAAAATTAAACATTGACTTCTCCAGAAGCAGTTCAAGACCTCATAATGAAAGAACATAACAGGCACATGTTTAATGCCAAATATGAATTACCTTATTAGTTATTCCCTAGAGAGGCTAATTCTAATTGTATAGCAGATTTCTCACAAAGGGTCCATAGGCTTTTCTCTTTATATAGGGGATTCCTATCCATTGCCTTAATGGAATTTGTATCTTGCTCCACTTGTTTTCTTTAATAAATTCCTTTGTTACAGATAAAAAAAGACAAATACAGACCAGGCACGGAGCCTAAATGTTTATTATGATCAAGAAGATAATTCTTAACCAACTATTTTTCATGGTCTGTTGAAAAAAAATGTCCATAACTACCCATAGCTTAAAAGTAACCAGCCCCTGCACAGGAGGATGCTTGAATTTCAAAAGTATACAATTGTACAACAGCCAACAGTGGTTGCCAAAAATGCTGTTCTAACTTCTAAATCAGCATAGAATCAAGAGGTCAAGAGTGTAATGCAAGGGCATTTTCGCACCGGGCTCAAGTGGGGCAGCCCGTGGGATGCGGGGACACACTCAGGGTGGGTGACCCATGTGATTTGGGGCCCACAGGGGAGGTCTCGTGTTCGAGACTCCTCGTTGGGGGTGATTAATGCAAGGGCATTTCACACCGGGCTCAAGTTGGGTAGCCTGTGGGATGCAGGTACACACTCGGGGTGGGCGGCCCATGTGATTTGGGGTCCACGAGCCCATGAGGGGGGTTCGGCCGAGGTCTTAACCCATAAGATGTGGGGCCTGGGCTACGAGATAAATATGGCCAAGGCTCCTATTGACCACCTCAGTCTGAGGGTGGTGGGCAAAAGAAAATTGGAGCCTAGTACTCATCATATGCTATAGTGTCTTCCAAAAATAACTCATGAATTGCACGTCGCGATCAGACACTATGGTTTTGGGTAACCCATGAAGCTTGACAACCTCACTAAAGAACAACTTGGCAACATGAGATGCGTTAGAGGTCTTCAAACAAGGGATGAAGTGGGTCATTTTAGAAAAACGGTCCACGACAACAAATATGGAATCGTGTCTCCGAATAGTCTTGGGGAGCCCAAACATGAAGTCCATACTGATGTTCTGCCAAGGGGCGAATGGAACTAGCAAAGATGTGTATAGCCCCATATTCTACTTTTTTTGCTTTACCAGTTGACAAGTATGACGCTGCCTTATAATTTTGGTCACGTCTCGCTTGAAACTTGGCCAATAGAATCTATCCTCCACTGAGGCAATAGTCTTGTCTCGACCAAAATGACCCACGACCCCTCCTGAATGTAACTCCCAGACAAGAAAATAGCGAAGGGAGGTGCGAGGTATGCACAAATAGTCACTCCTAAACAAATATCAGTCCAATATCAAATACTCACTGCTAGCTCCTAACGGACTCTCTAACAACGATGCGTACACAACTCCAAAATCTAGGCACTTAGAATAATTCTCTTTAACACGCTCGAGCCCTGTGACTTTGACACTCATGGAATTGAGTAACGTGACTCGACGACTCAACGCGTCGGCAGGCTTATTCTCTACACCGGCCTTGTGCTTAAGCACAAAAATATACTCTTGAAGGAACTAAACCCACTTGGCGTACCTAGGGTTTAATTTCTTCTGAGAGTTCAGATATCTCAAGACCTCATGATTTGAAAACAAGACGAATTCTTGCGGCAATAGATAATGACACTAGTGGCACAACGACTGCACTACCGCATAGAATTCTTTATCATAGGTGGAGTATTTTTGCTTCGCCTCATTCAGTTTCTCATTAAAGAAGGCGACAGGGTGCCCTTCCTGAATAAGTACTCCTATACCAACTCCTGACGGGTCGCATGTGTCCTCAAAAACTTTCGAAAAATCCGAAAGTCGCGTGACTGGAGCCTTAGTCATTTTAGCCTTTATCTCATTGAAGGCCTTCGAGGCTGCCTTCGTTCATTGAAACTCTCCTTTTTTTATGCAATCTGTGACGGGAGCCATAATGGAACTGAAGCCTCAAATGAACCGCCTATAGAAGGTGGCCAAGCCGTGAAAGCTACGTACCTCGTGAATATTGCGGGGTTCAGGCCAATTGATAATGGCTTTGACCTTCTGGGGATCCACCGACACACCCTCAGCTGACACAACAAAACCTAAGAAGATAACACTGCTAGACATAAACGCACACTTCTTTAGGTTGGCGTACAATTTTTCGACTCTAAGGATCCCACAAACCTGCCTCAAATGGTTGAGGTGTTGTTCCTTGGTCATGCTATAAATTAGGATATCATCAAAGTAGACAACCAGGAACTTCCCCATAAAGGGCATCAACACTTAGGTCATCACATACATGAAGGTACTCGGGGCATTAATCAGCCCAAAAGGCATGACTAGCCACTCGTATAGACCATCCTTCGTCTTGAAGGCCGTCTTCCACTCGTTGCTAGGGCGTACACGGATTTGGTGATAATCACTTTGAGATCAATTTTCAAGAAGATAGTAGCGTTGGCCATCATATCCAACATGCCATCAAGACGCGGTATGGGAAACCGATACTTGATTGCGATTTTGTTGATGGCCCTCCTATCAACACACATCCTCTATGTGTCATCCTTCTTAGGTGTAAGAAGGGCGGGCACAGCACACGGGCTCATGCTCTCTTGAATGAAACCCTTTTTCAGGAGCTCATCAACCTGCCTCTTTAACTCTACATGCTCCTCTAGGTTCATTCTGTAATGAGAGAGGTTTGGTAGAGTCGCCCTAGGGACTAAATCAATGGCGTGTCGTATATCCCTCATAAAAGGAAGCTTATCCGGTAGATCATCAGGAAAGACATCATGAAACTCATCCACTACCAGAATGGCCTCAGTGGGTAACTCTCCACTAACCTCTGGTGCACTTTCCCTAGCCACAAGGGCGTACACCATCGAGTCCGACTCAGTCTCTCGCTTAGTCTTTGGCATTTAAAATATGGAGAGGCTTAGACTTGGACTTCGTTTCCTTCAATTCCTTCGAGCCGCTCACACCATTCTTTGTAGTGGACTCCTTTCCAGTCATGTTCTTGGGTGGAAGTGGATTTAGCTTGACTTTCTAGCCCTCAAACCAGAATGTACACACATTTGAACGACCAAATATGGTGACATCCTTGTCATAGAGCCAGGGTCTACCCAAAATTATATAGCCAACATCCATGGGAATAACATCACACCAGAGCGTCTTTATATGATCCAAACTGAATAGGAACAAGACAACGATGCGAGACTGGAATGGAAGTCTCATCAACCCAAGACACTCTATAGGGTTGAGGATGGGCTTCAAGCTTCAAGCCCAAATGGCTCACAGTGTCAGTTGATGCCACGTTGGCACAACTACCACTATCTACGATCATCTTTCAACTCTTATCACCACATTTTGTGTAAGTATAGAAGATCGTGTTGTGGCACCAATCGTCGGTATTCTTTGCTTGTGCAAAGGCACAACACACAACAGCAAGGGTTCCAGACTCTTGCGCTCCCTCTTCCTCATCACTAGGGATCTCTGTTGGCTCATATTCTTCCTCCTCACCGTCACTTTCTGGGGGCACTACTACTTACCCATCAATAAGGAATACTTTGGTGCCCTCTTTCGTGCCACACTGGTGGACAAAGTGACCAAACCCCTGACATCTAAAACACCTAGTCACATCGCTTCTACGCGAGCTAGACCCGACAACTCCTTTACCCTTATTATCATTGGGCCTAGACTAACAACTATTGGAAGGCTTGTATTGATATCCAGTGTCAGGCTTAGCCCCAGAAGAGTTAGCCTTAGCGCGAGAATCACAAGACTCAAACTGCCTTCCCACAGATGCTTTGAGGTATTGCTTGACCTCCAACACTACTTGATACATCTGTTCAAGAGTGTCTATGTCCTTGGCGAGCAACTCTCTCCTAACGTTAGAATGGAGGCCCGTCTTAAATGAAGCAAGAGTGAGTACGGGATCCTCTTCAACTTCACATCGGGTCAAGTACTCTTCGAACTTCTCAATGTATTCAGTCACACTCATGGAACCTTGTCGAAGAGACTGCCAATCTTCAACCAACCTCAAATGATAAGAGAAAGGGAGGTACTTCTCCTTTAGAATTTCTTTCGTTTCTCCCCAATAGACTATTGGGGGCTCCCTCAACCTTTCTTTCTTTCTTTCGCTCCACAATAGCCCAAAACCGCTTTGCTTCGCCCACAAGCTTCATCTTGGCAAATCGAATTCAACGAGCATCCGACATGTCGTACCACACAAAATAGTAGTCCATGTCCACCAACCAATCTAGAAAAGCTTTAGGGTCCAAGCGGCCATTAAACGTAGGGGCCTCTAATCTAACTCCCTTGAGGAGTTGCGCATATGGGTCATAATGATCATGATGCCTCTCATGGGGTGGGTGCACAGGTGCGCGCTCATGATCATTTTCGTGGCCACCCCCATTCCCTTGTCCATCTTCCTGACCACCTGCCTGAGATTGGGCATCTTCCCCAATAGCAGGGTTTGCCTGGGTGGAGGTCTGTAATGGGGAAACGCGCACATTAAGCTTATCCAAGCGTTGGTCAATACGTTGTTCCAAGCGCCTACCCAAAGACTCAAACTGTCGGGTTATATTGTTCATTGACTCTTGCAATTGCTCCATGTTTAGCGTAGGGTGCAAACCAAAACCACGACCAGTACGTGTGGGCATACAACTACTCACTCAACTCAAAGACCCTCTAATGCAACTATATGCGTCTAAATGGGACTACATGATCTTATATGACTCTATATGAAGGGAATCACACAACGCTGCTAAAATTCCAGCAATATAACTGCCCAAATAATTTGTTAACAGAAAATTCAGCCATGAAATTTGTAGATTTTCTGACAACAGAAAATTCAGCAGCCCATATTGTAAATTATGGGTCCTAAATAGCCCTATATGAGGAGACTTGATGCATAATGGACATAATTAAACTGAACCCTAAACATGCAATGCATTCCCCTATAAAAACCTAGGCTCTGATACCAAATTTGATGCAAGACATGAAATTAAATAAATTCAACCAATTTTAAACAATCACAAAATTCCACATCCTACATACGATCAAATATTCAAAATGGGGAACCTATGCGGTTCCAAGCCTACACAACTTTGGGGCTAGATCAAATAAAATTATAAACCAAACAAGCCCAAAGGAGTGTAAGATTCATCCATTCTTGCAAAGGATTGTTCCTCAATTCAAGAGATTCACCATGTTTCAATTCGCGGGAAAATCTAGGGCTCAAATTTAGGGATAATTGGGATTTGGGATTCTTTAGGGTTAAAGATCTGGATTTAAGTCTAAAGAGGAGGAAAATAGAGGAAAAATGAACCTGAGATGATCCACGTGCGTGGACAGCAACTGGCCCTGGGCACACGTACGTGACCACTCGTCCGCACATGTGTGGGGCCCACAAAGTCAAAAAGCGACTCCTAGGCTAGGATCGGCCAGGGTAGGACTGCCTCCATGCCAAATTTCGTGTCAATCCGATGCACGGTTTGTGCGTGGTGCTCCACCAAAGTTTCAACTAGTGTTCGAAATATCGATACTATCGGCCGATATATCGGCCGATGTTATCGTTATCGCACCCCTGCGAGACGATACACTCGCGATAACCCCCGGAAGATACTAAAAAACCCCAAATCCAGATATCGGCCGATATCGCACGATATTTTGACGATATCATGCGATTTCCTCTCCATTATTGTCGGACATCGACGTCATCATCCGAAAAAATCGGGAAAAAAAAAAAAATTTAGAGGGTGGATTTCGGTACCTGTAGAAGAGATCGCCATGATCGGAAGCTTCCATTCCTTGGTTACCGCAAATAAAATCTCCGATTTTGGAGAGAAATCCGGAGACATCCTCGCCAATACGATGAGATTTGGGAGAAATTTTAGGGTTCCGGCTTCCGGAACCCTCTCTACTTAAAAAAAGGTCGTTCGAGCCTTTTATTTGGACGCGGATTAGCTACTGACAGGTTGAGTAGCGAGATCGCTACTGAAGTGACGTCACCAAGTTACGTGGGTCCCACCATGATGAATGTGTTATATCCACACGGTCCATCCATTCGGAGATATCATTTTAGGACATGAGTCAAATAACGAGGCAGATAAAAATCTGTAATGGACCCCACTGCAGAAAACAGTGGAGAAAGTGACATCCACTGTTGAAACCTTCCTAAGGTCCACCGTGATGTTTATTTGAGATCCAACCCGTTAATAAGTTAAAAAAAGACATTATAAAATGGAAAAATATATATATCAGCTTAATTGAAAACTTTTGTGGCCCTCAGAAGTTCTTAATGGTGGGCGTCACTCTCTCTACTTCTTTCTGTGGTGGGGTCCATTGGAGCTTTGAATCTTAGTCATTCTTAGGCTCATGGCATAAAATGTTCTCTCCAAATCGATGGACAGTGTGGATATAAAACATACATCATGGTGGGGCCCACGGAACTTGGCGACGTCAATTCAGTAGCGAGTCTCGCTACTCAACCTGTCATTAGCTAATCCGCGCCCCTTTTTTAGTACTGGTGTGTTGACGTCACCAAGTTCTGTGGGTCCCATCATGAGGTATGTGTTATATCCAGACCGTTCGTCCATTTGGCGAGCTCTTCATAACGCTTGAGCCGAAAAATAAGACAGATCCAAAGATCAACTAGACCACACTACAAACAGCAGTGGTAGATTGAACGTCTACCATTGAAACCCTTTTGGGGGTCACGGAAGTTTTGGATCAATATGATATTTATTTTTCCTCTTCATCCAGGTCTGTGTGACCTAATTTACAGATTGGATGGAAAATAAACATTATGGTGGGCCCTAAGAATGTATTAATGGTGAGAATCAGTCCCCCACTGCTATTTGTGGTGTGGTCCACTTGAGCTTTGGATATGACTCATTTTTGGGTTCATGATCTAAAATGATCTCTCCAAATGCATGAACAGTGTAGATATAATAAATACATTATTGTGGGGCCATGTAACTTTGAAATGTTTGTACAACTTGAGCCCGAGGAGCGTGCGCCGTACTAGGATTTCCTGCCAAAGCCTTCCGCAAGAAGTTCCTGCGCTTGAAACCTTAGTGGGGCCTACCATGATGTTTGTGAGGAATCCACTCCGTCCATCCGATTTGTGAGATCATTTTAGGACATTGAATAAAAAATGAGTAGGATCTAATACTCAAGTGTGCCAAAAATGTGAGGATTGAACATCCACACTTGAAATATTCGTGGGGCCACATAAGTTTTGAATCAGACTAATATTTGTATTTTCAATTCATCCGTGTAGGAATAACGTTATGAACGGTATGGATGGCATGTTAACATCACTGTCGACCCAAGGAGGTTTCAACGGTAGGAATTTTCCTACCCACCTTTTCCTTTAGTGCTGCCCACTTTAGTCTTGGATCCTGCTCATTTTTGCTCTCAAGTGCTAAAATGATCTCAAAAAAACAAATGGACAAGGTGGATTTCTTACAAACATCACAGTGGGCCCCACCTACGTTTTGAGCGAAGGAACTTGGTAGGAAATCTGCGTACGATCAACGCCCCACCCCGAGAAGTGGATCCCCTAGTGAGCAGTGTACTTTGTAAACTTTGTGGGCCCACTATAATTCATGTATTTTATCCACTCCGTCCATCCATTTTACCAGATAAATTTATGGTTTGAATGAAGAGAAAAAACTATTATCAGCTTGATCCAAAACTTGTGGCCCACTAATGGTCAATCACCATTGTTTCCTATGGTATGGCCTACCTAATGTCCTGAAATGATATGGAAAAACGGATGGACGGGGTTGATACTGAATATAGTTGTCTTAGTTCAATCGGACAGCGCATAGCTTAGGACCCTATACAAAGGAAATCTATTATGTACACTTCTTTTTTGAAACTTTACGATTTAAAAGTGTGTATTAAGGGCCTTTTTAACAATCCCCAAAGTTTCATTAAAAAATTCAACCATTTTCCCAATGTTTCCCCATGTTTCCCAAAAAGTGCAATAAACTATGCGATACAAACGATATATCCCGTGCGATAACCGAAACATATCTATATCCCAAGGGTGCGATACATTGTGCGATACCAATATTTCGAACGATGGTTTCAACCCCTCAGATGGGCCAAAATCTGAAAATTTGTTTGTGGACAATTATAGGATAGAACTTGGATACGAAAGAGGGTGAATCAGAAGGTGGAAGGGATGTAGAGGATGATGGATGTGGGATTTAAAGAAGTGGAGATGATTTGGAGGGTTGTGGCTTTGCACCACAGTAGTTAGCCCTTCGAGGAAGGGAGGGTTTCGCACCCAATTTGATTCTTCAACCCAGAAAGATAGAGAAGAAGAAAAACACAGAATTTTTATTCATAAACTTCATTGAGAATACCTACATGGGATTGCTTATTCATAAGAACACCCTAAACCCCAAAAGACAATTTTACCCTTGCGCCATGTGCGCACACTAATACTTAAAGCTGAAGTAAATAAAATAATAACTAATCTACGCAATCAAAGTCGTTCATGATATTTCTAATAACAAGAATAGTTAAAACTCAAAATTCTAGATCATCTAAGGTAGTGGGCCACGATCATGAGATCTGGTGGTAGAATCTATGTGATGATCGGGTCCACTCCAAAGCCCCATAGCGCAGCCCCTAACTGTGAGGCCCTCCAAAGATGTCATCGTCGACCCAGATTGAAAGTAGGGCCCTCCTCGAATATGTGCATAGAGTGGGGGGTGTGCGCAGTGAGTACGGCAATAGTCCCATTTTCAGATTCTGACCCATCTGAGGGATTGAAACTTCGACGAAGCACCACACACAAACCGTGCATCAGATCGACACAAAATTTGGCATGGAGGCAGTCCTACCCTGGCCGATCCTATCCTATGAGTCGCTTTCCGACTTTGTGGGCCCCACACACGTGCGGACGAGTGGTCACGCACGTGCACCCAGGGCCAGCTGCTGTCCACACACATGGTTCATCTCAAGTTCTAGTTTTCCTCTATTTTCCTCCTCTTTAGACTTAAATCCAGACCCTAAAGAATCCCAAATCCCAATTATCCCCAAACTTGAGCCCTAGATTTTCCTTCGAATTGAAACACGGTGAATCTCTTAAATTGGGGAACAATCCTTTACAAGAATGGATGAATCTTACACTCCTTTGGGCTTGTTTGGTTTATAATTTTACTTGATCCAGACCTAAACTTGTGTAGGCTTGGACCCCATAGATTGCCCTTTTTGAAGATTTGATCGTATGTAGGATGTGGAATTTTGTGATTGTTTAAAATTGGTATAATCTAAAACTTGAACTATGTCATATTTAATTTCATGTCCTGCATCAGAGTGCAGGTTGAAAGCTCAGGAAGGATGTTGATGGGATGATGAAGTGGAAACTGAGGGCTCAGGTTGGTGGAGGGGACTATATTGTGCATCATGGTGCAAGGGATCAGCATGGAAGAAGGGGCAAGATGGAAGAGTCCACAAGAAGGATATTGGGGTGGCATGGCAGCAGAGCTATTAATGGACAAGATGAGGCAATCTTGGTCTGCTATAAAGAAGTCTGGGGAAGATCAACATATTAGGACAGCTAGAACAGGTGGAGAGAATCGGGTTCAAATTTCGAATTGAGAAAAACCCATTCCAAGAGAAGTAGAAAAAAGTAGTAAAAATGCAATCTCGCCCCATTACCTAGTTTCATTTGAGTGGGTCCTAAGAAGTCAAAGCAATGGAAAATGGAGTATATATAAGCCAATACAGCAGTAATTCTGACAAGGTGGAAGTGTTGTCTTCAATGGAAGGTTCATGCAATGTCATAGAAAATGGAAAGCACATATAATGTACACTAATGAATCCTAAGAAGATCTACTGATATCTGTGGGTTTTTTTTTTTTTTTTTTTTTTTTTTTTTTTTTGAGACAACAGAATTTATCAAGACACTGACCAAAACGCGGGAAACGAATACATTGCAACACTACAATGCCAAAGAAAAAAAGGCAACCTTAGTAGCATTTACATGAGGAACCCATCCCTTAACAAGACCCATAATTGTCTTTATCACCCCACCCCGTCCACCGTAGACCTCCCATTTTTAAAACACCACTCATTTCTCTCTTTCCAGATTGTTTAGAGAATAGCCATAATGAGAGGCCCCCAAATGACTTTGCTAGTCTTTCTACCACCTCCTTTGTGCCATGACTAGAGAAGCCTCCACTAATTCTGGCATAACCCAGGCCAAATAAGAATCGGCAAGGAAATAGTCTCACACTTTCCGAGTAAAAGTTGATCGACTCTGCATTGTCCTTGCACATCAAGCACATGTTAAGAAGAATTAACAATCTCCATCAATGGTCAATATTCTTTATGGCCAACCAACCAAACAAATGCTGTCACACGAGTAGTGCCATCGGTGGTATGTGTGTGAAGGACCGGGGATGATGCATGAATCAGAAATTAACCTAAAAAGAGAAGCCAACGGATATTTTCCGTAATTGTCCTTTCCAAATCATTGAGTCATCCACTTGAGAAGAAGACACAACATGCTTGAGAGAGTCCCACAAACCAATGAACTCTATCACCTCATCAACGGACAAGCGCCTATGACAGGGAGGGCACCAACTACAAATTTGCCACAAAAAGAGAAGCATTTAGAAACTAGGACAGAGATCTAGGGCTAGATTAGCTAGCCAATGGAATATCTCTTGGAGCGCACTCTCACCACACCACACATCATCCACCCAAAACCTAATTTGGTCCCCCTTGCCAATAGCGAACGAGATCCCTCTCCGAACCCAATGTTCCGTCGATGCAATAGCTTCCAAAATGCTAGCAGCGTGATAAAAAGAAGAACGCTTAACAAACCAGCCTCCCTCTAGCATTCCATACATGTTAACAATTATCTCCCTCCAAATGTTTCCCAATTCAGAGTCAAGCTTCCAATGCCATTTCCCAAGAAGCGCAATGTTCATGAGCCCCAAATCCTTCCCCACACCCTCTCCAGAAATCAGCTTACAATCCTCCCCCATTTAAGAAGATGGAATTTGCAACCATCATGAGCTCCCCTCCAAAGAAAATCCTTTCGTAGCTTTCTAGATGCTTCAACACCAAATTGGGCACTTGAAAAGAGACATAAAATACACAGGCATATTAGAGAAAGCCAATTTGATGAGGGTTAATCTCCCTCACAAGGACAGATACCAACACTTCCAACTAGCTAATGTCCTCTTGATTTTTTTTTTTCATTCACCTTGTCCCAGTCATTTGCAGGCTTCCCTATGCAGAGAGGCGGGCTAAGACACTTAGAGGGGAACGAGCCAATCTTGTATCCAAAGGCAATAACATATTTGACCAAGTCCTTGACAAGAACATGGACCTCCAACATTAAGCTTTTAGCCACATTAACCTTAAGCCCAGAGACCGCTTTGAAGCAAACAATGATTTTACGAAGATGACATTGAAGTCACAGATGCATTGCAAAACAGGATAGTGTCATCTGCATATTGGAGATGTTGGTTAGGGGCACGACATTAGAAACTTTAAATTCGCTAACCATGTCATTCTCTTCCTCCCTTGAAAGCATCATATTAAGCGCCGCACCAGCTATCTCAAAGAGATAGGGGGAGAGTGAATCTTGCTTGAGGCCTCTAAAAGCCTTGAAAATTCCTTTTGGTGATCTATCAACCAAAACAACGAAGGAAGCCGATTGAAGACAAGACCACATCCAATTCCTCCACTTCTGCCCACACCCCACCCTATCCAACATATAATCTCAAAAATTCTTGTTGACATGGTCATAGGCCTTTTTTCCAAATCGAGCTTGCACATGTTTCTTCTCTCTATAATTGGAGTCTATGCATTCATGAGCAATGAGAGCTGCGTCCAAAATCTGTTTACCCATAACAAAGGCCCCTTCGTTTTCGGCGATAACCTTGGATAGGACACCCGAAGCTGCAAAGCAAGGATTTTCACAAGAATCTTGTGCGGACCCCTTATAAGACTTACAGGACGAAAATCTTTCAACTGCTTTGCTCTAGCTAGCTTAGGGATAAGGGCTTTTAAGGAAGCCCCACCATTGACTGAAAGCCTCTTGCGCTCATAAAATTCTGCAACAAAGTCCAAAATGTTCTTTTTTAACAAAATGTCAAATTTTTGAAAGAAGGTGATGGGGAAACCATCAAGGCCTGGAGCTTTGTCCCTGCATGATGAGTTTATGGTGGCTTTCACCTCTTCCATTGTAAACTGCGCTTCAAGAGAAGAGGTCTCTACCTTGAAAATCTTTTGAAAAGACAGAAAATTGAGTTGCAATCTATTCCAATGATCACCAAAAAAGCAATTTTTTATAGAATGAAACAATAGAGTCACAAATCTTTCTTTTATCCGAAATCCTTTCACCATTAATAACCACAAATTGCTGATGCAATTGCTCCTAAGCTCAAGTACTCGCAATGCCATGAAAAAAAAAAAAAAAAAAGAATATTGATGTCGCCTTCCTTGAGCCACATGGCTCTTGAGCATTGTCTCCATTTAATTTTCTCGTCTTTAGAACAATCAACATATCTAAAATGCAAAGCAGCCCGCCTCTCCCTATCCTCCTCTGATAGAGCACCTGACTCCCCTAAAAGATCCAACTCAAGAATTTTCATAGCCATCTCATCAAACTTAGCCTCCCCTGGCCCCAATGACTTCCCTTTTCCATATCTTGATTTTTATTTTATTTTTTTAATTCACCAATTTGAGATTTCTACACATACGAAACCCAACATAGTCATCAAGTCAATAACCAACGAAGCCCATCAATCAACAATCAAATCCTTCAAACATTCAATTTCAACCGAAGCCATCTCAAATATGAAAGGTTTGGGACCCCGATTATCCATAAGCACCTCAAAACTATCGGGTTGTGGTCAATAATGGTTCCTGTCATCCCACAATGACACATCATTAGGTGCTTCTCGAGCCAGTCGGGGGTCATTAAAAAATATGTCCAACCATGACAAAATAGCATTTTGTTGACCATTGGACCATGTGTATTTAGCACCCAACAACGGCAAATCCACCATATCGTGCCTGGCCACCCAATCCAAGAACCTCTTCATGATGTTGTTAACACGGCCACCATTGGATTTCTCATTAACAAATCGGACCACGTTGAAATCTCCCCCAACACACCACGGAGAGTCCCATTTCTGTCTAACACCATCTAACTCATCCCAAAACCAATCTCTTAAATTGCTCAAACAGGGACCATAAACGGCAATGAAACTCCAATGTACCCCAATGGCGATTTCCCACAGCAAAATAGAAAAAAATAAAAAAGGACACCAAAAATCTATCTGATGGAGGATGATGGAAACCATCCTCGAATGCAAGATGAGAGATCAATTACATATTACTTTCAGCAATCAACATGTAAAATCAATCATATCCACATAATAGATTCAGAAATTCATATTTATAATATGAAGATCCTGAGTTTTCACATACGCGGTGCACGAAAATATAAAATAGTTCAAAAGTGGCCCACTTAGAAGTAGGGACTTCCAATCTAGCATGGGTAGTGCAACAACCACGTGGATAGATAATGGTGCAAGAAAAATTCTGGTTTGGAGAAAGTTTCACAAAAATAAAAATCAGATTTTCATTAGGGTTTTGAATTCATGGCTCACTGTGAAGGAGCTTCAGAGACTTCATCCTGACATTTTAGAGCGGTTCAGGAGTTTTATTTCGCCAGTGGCGAAATCTTCGCAATCAGGGAGAGTTGATGGGGACATCACGCATGCACGCACACACCGCCCTCCCTACGTACGCAAGGAGGAGGGGCCCAGATCGATGATGACATCTAGGGAGGGCCTCCTAGCTAGAAGACTGAGTTTTGGTTTGTTGGAGTGGGCCCGGTAGTCAAGTAAAGCCCATCATGGGATCTCATGATTGTGGCCCACTAGTCAGATTAATCTCATATTTTAGGTTTTGCTTATTAATGTTATTTAGAGTATCATGGACGCTTTAGATTTCTTTGATTAGTTTTTATTTTGCTTTAATTCATCGCCAAGTAATAGGTTGTACACATGGCGGGAGTTTTAGGGGTATAGGGTTTTCTTATAAATAAGCACCCCTTGTAGGCTTCTTTTTTTTCTTAATGAAGATTAATAAAAATTGTTGTGTTTTCCTGCTCCTTTCCAAGTTATGAAAACCTAATTGGGTGCGAAGCCCTCCCTTCTTTGAAGGGCTAACTACTGTGGTGCGAAGCCACATCTATCCCGATTCGCTCCCATCTTCTACCATCCACCCTTCTCATCTCCCACAATCATCTGCGCTACAAATCTGTCCTTTATTGCAGCAACTTTCCTCTCTTCAGCAAAATTCCAGAATCTAGCCCCGCAGGAGGGATGAAACTTCGGCAGAGCGCCACGCCCAGACCGTACATCGGATCGACTTGAAACTTGGAGGTTTTGAAGCTCAACCCTGGCCGACCAGACCCAAGAGGGCGTTTTTTGGGTTCGTGGGCCCCACACACGTGCAGCTAGCCATTAGCACACGTGCGTCAGGCCCAACCTGTTGTCCACATGCGCGGGTTGGTTACAGGTTCTCTCTCTCCTCTCTTTCACTCCTCTCTCACCTAATTTCCCTAACCCTAACCCTAGATTGTCCTAAATCCCCAATTTCTATCGCTTTTCTTTAACCCTAGGGTTCCCCGAATTGAACCTGTGAATCCCTTGGATTGGGGAAATATTTTTGTGCATGTGTGGATGAATTTACTCTCCTTTGAGCATTGTTTGGTCTATAATTTTACTTGATCCAGCCCTAGCATGTCTAGGCTTGGACCCGCATAGATTCCCCTTGTTGAGTGCTTGACGTTATGTGGGATGTGAAATTTTGGGTGATTGTCTCTGAACTAGTGTGATCTAAAGCCTGAAAATCTTATACATCATATTTGAATTTCATGTCCAGCATCACTTTTGTTGAAGAAGCAGAGATGATCACGTCACTTTTTGCAAGCCCTATGCAGTTAGCTACTTGAAATGGAAAAGACTAACCGTAATTTCGGATATTTATTGGGTAAGAGTCCCATGTGCAACGACTTAAGAGCCGTGCACGAAGGAGCCTGTTCTCTACATGTGTCGGAGAAATAACAATGACCTTAGAAATCATCGCCCTTGCATATCCACGTGTCCACTCTTCATTCGCCCTCTATGGTTCAAACCTTCTCTTGCCATGTTTCAGCAAGAAACAAGATTATGTCACCCTCTTCGTTACCCGAGCCTACCTCGACTCTCACTTCGCGACATGTCACCCAAAGGATCAAAGTGAGGCTAACAGTTGTCCCAATACATGGCACTTCCGACGAAAGGTCGAGAACCGAGCCTAGGGCCAAAGCCCGGCATAGGAGGGGACGTGCTTGCAAAGTAGCTCCCTTGAAGCACCGGATGTCACTCGTAGCATGGAGAAACAATCTACCCTTCACCTACCCCATCTCCACCGTCCATAAAGTGACATGAAGCAGGAGCTGTGATAGATGCTTTGTGAGAGCACTGAATCAGAGCTCCATCTTCTCTGTCTTCCTTGAACATGGCTAGGCGACAACCTCCGGCTCTCTCTCACTGCCCAGATCTCCCTCCATCTAGCATGATGTCCTCCTCTCCTTTCCCTATCAACCCTCACCTCTAACTCATCAGTCCCTGCTGCAATTTTGATCATCGATCGATCTACCATTGATCTCTTCTTCCTGATACAAATTTGAGCAACACCCATCTCCTCAACCTTCTCCGTCTCCTTGTTGAAGAGATCTATCTCCCCTAAACAAGAGCTGTGTTATCCACAAACACCTCTGTGTACCAAAGCTCTAGAGGGACTCCCCAGAGGAGAAATCAAACATCTTCCTTACCAAAGTGCGAGCACTCCGACCATCTACTTAGAGACACGACTGGCCCGTCTTTATATAAAGCCCATGCATAAAGCACTTGGTCGATATTCACCTCCATCCGCAGACGAATCCAAACCTTCTTTGCAGCAATGGGTTAAATCATGAACTCCTACTTCTCGAGGTTACAAGATTCAGAGAGTCACTCCTCAATCTGAGACAGCGAAGCTCCTTCCCTTGTGCCAACAACCAATGACCACTATAAATAGCTTAAAGCATTCTCCGCCAACTTCGGTTTGACTCGGATGACCAAATCACACCCAACCCCTTCCATCCAAACCCACTTCCCCTCCCCTACTTCTGCCACCCCCTCACCCACACCCTACCTCCCTCTAATTTAGACGAGTTGGTCCCAGTCACTGAAGCCTTTAAAGAAACAAGTCCCTTCCCCATACCTCTACCCATCCCCCCTTTCTCACTTCGGCCCTTCCACACCCGCCAACTAATTCCTGACACTCTTTTCCCTTTTGTGCTCCACCTGCATCCCCCCTTCCTTATTTTCACCTCTAGCCCAAACTGAGCCTCCTAGACCCACAACTTCTTGCCACCGAAACTTTCCCCGTGCAACAAGGTATTCCGTAACGGTAACAGTGGCCATAATGGCTACCACTGTTACCTTTACAATACGAGTCATAACGGTTGTTAGGTCTCCGTATCTTTTTTACTGGGAAAAAAAAATCTGAAAAACCTATATTTGCCGCATAACAATCCATTATGGGGCTATTACAGCCTTTACGGGGGTGTAACGGACCGTTAACGGCGGTTACATGTTATTTTTCGATAACGGCTATTACGGCCATCAAGACTCCATAATGTGTAACGATTGCCACCGTTACCTTAACAGCCTTTAAAACACCATGCCATGCAGCTGCTAAATCACTCTCTCGACTTCCTCCACCTCACTCATTCAAACGAAGGCAAATTCCCAATAAGCACCAATAAACTGGTCACAAGGCATAACCACCTCTATGACAACCCCATCTCTCTCGAAAACTCTGGCAAAATTTATATGAAGCCACCCTTCCAGGAAGTCGGTCACAAACAAGGTTGGATACTCCACCAAAGCTTTCTTCTTGAAGTCCTTTATTGCTCGCTTCTTCCTTTGGACCTCAGTCCATTCCCTAACTTCTCCTTGATATAGCCATCTTCTTCTTCAGTACCTGCAACACCTCCTAATGACGTACCTTTCCCGTCCTCGTTACCACCCTACCATTCCTCAGAGCATTGAAGCAAACCTTTAAACAATATGCCTCAATCCTTTCTCCACCACTCTTGTTCCATCTCTGTTGCAATCCTTTCTCAAATTCATATAACCTTTTACCAATAGTAGTAAGTAAATGGGAAAGACAAACTCTAATAAATTCTTAGGGAAACAAAATTATAAGTTGATATTTATGTTTCCCCTCCATCCACGTCTGTGTAACCTTATGAACAGGTTTGATGACAGATAAGCATCACTGTGGGCCCTAGGAAGGTTTCAACTGTGGACATCATTATCCCCACTATTTTCTATGGTGTGGTCCACTTGAGCTTTGGATATGCTTCAATTTGGGGCTCATACCCTAAAATGAGCTGAAAAAAGGAATGGATGGCATGGATAATGACATGTACATCATGGTGGGCCCCACAGAGTTTACTCACCATGTTATGCATGGTGAGTTGCTCACTACACAATCCGTGCCTATTCTCCTAAGGGCTAAAGGCAGGGTTGCCCATTAGGCTTTAGGACTTGATGCATTTTACGAGATTAGCAAAGATGTTGTTATCAAACTTGGGTGGTTGGACTCAGCCTTGTCCTGATTAGATGGTACCTCATCATCTATGCTTTTTGTTTTAGCTCTTTGAACCCCTCTTGTTCCTTCTTTTCTTTTAATAAATTATCATTGCCTTTAAAAAAATAATAATAATAAATAAATTAAATAAAATTAAAAATAAAAATTGATGAAAACTCACTCAATTAGGTGAAAAATTGGAATTGGGAGAATGAACTTGCTTCCTTCTAACCACTTGGACTCAAGGATTGATATGAAGCAACGAGGACTCCATTAGAAGGATCAAAATTTTTCAAGTCATCCTTGTTGATATATCTTCTAATTGAGGGTGACTTAATTAATGATTTTTATTAAAAATATAAAATAAGCCTCGGCCCAAGGAGATTAGCATGTGCCAATTTTACTTTTTTAAAACAATGAAGAAAATTAGGCAACAATAACAGTCTTGCAAGAAACTATAGGTTAATCTTTATGTATCAAGCAATCTTTACTACTACAAGCAGGTTTTGTTTACTTGCAGAACTACATGAGTAGTTGTTGTTGTTCTTTCATCACTAAAGCTGTCATTTATAGAGAATATAATATTAAAATAAATCATTTATAAAGAAAATGTTGTTTAAGCAATGAACTACTCTGGCTACTAATATAATTGGGGAAGTTTTTATACCTCTCTCCAAGAGATATGATTCAGCAACTGCATTAGCCAAAGAGAGTGAGGCAGCTATCATCCCATCACAGCCCCAAGGGAAAGGCTCTTCCAGCATGTGTATGGAATGCTCCACAATCAAAATCGAACACTATGGGTCGAGGGGGTTCTTGAAAAACCTGAGATGGCTCACATATTTAACTACTTGGCTCACTCTTTCCCTTGTATCATCCGAAAGACTCGGTCTTATAACTTGTACTTTATTGACTGGAAGCAAAAGGAAGCTCTATTGCAGCCCAAGGTAGGGGCTGAATGGGTCTGGTCGACCCAAGAACATGGTAATACAAACTTTAATTTTAGAGGAGAGGTGATGCAACCCAGGGGACCATTGACATTCATAGAGGGGTGGATGTAATTTTAGAGGAGAGGTGATGCAACCCAAGGGAACCATTGATATTCATAGAGGGGTGGATGTAACCCTAGTTGAAGAGATAATTCAATTCAAGCTCTGTTAGGACCCAAACTAGTTTTAGAAGATACAATCCTAATTTAGTTTGTTAAACTTTGTGATTTAGAGGCAGTGTGATGCAAGCTGGATTCATTACCAAAGATCCTCCGAAGACAAAGCCATGCACCATCACGAGGATTTCCCATCAAAGGGCTGAAAAAGATTACAACATTGTGATGTCATGATGACATCAATGGTGGAGTCCACATGCATGATTACTAGAGTTCAAATTGAAGTTGATTTCTAGTTAGCTTGGTTAGCAAGTTAACTTTCTTAGCTAGTGTAGATAGAGTTCGTTAACTTTAGGGGAAGGGAGACCCTCGCAACAATCTCATAATTAGAGCACAGTTATGTATTGGATTTGTTTCAACTAGGTGGAGTCAACTCATTGGGTTTCTAGTAAAGGTAATATATCATTCAATTAAAAATAAAACAGGAAAAATTTAGACATGCACGATCATAATCGATGTTGTCAAATGGCATAAGCAATCTTGTACAACCCAAGGGGGTTGTGCATTTATGCAATGGTGCAGCCCCCTCAAACTTCTTTTTCTTTTTTCTTTTTCTTTTCTTTTTTTTAAATAAAAATAAAAACAGAAAATTCAATGAAAAAGAAATATATATAAAAATTATGTAAAAATACTATGTGTAGGGAACTATTTTTTCTAGTTTTATTAGACTATTAGACTATAATAAGTCAACTAACAACTATTTAAATGAATGCATATACTAAAAAATATGAAAAAGCAACATATAAATTTTATAGATGTCATTTTAAGAGAGAATAAGAGTAATAGAGTATGAGAGAGAGTGAGAAAGTTAAGAGGCTGGATTGATTGAGAGATGAGAGTATTAGAGTGTGTGTGTGTGTGTGTGTGTGTGTGTGTGTGTGTGTGTGAGGGGGGGGGGGGTGCGGGGCGGGGAGAGAGAGTACTAAAGTTTTGAAAAACGGGGTAGGAGTGGCTATCTATAGGCAAAAGGTGAGAGAAAATGAAGCAAAAAAAAGTCCCACCAATCAAAAATCTAAACATTGGGAAGTTATGCTATCGCACATTGCGTACGTGATGGGATAACCACATAACTATAGCTTATGCAGTTGTACTTCTCTGTGCCCACATAAGCCCCAATGGCACAATAACCACATATGGCACCATGGTATATGTGGTCCACTGGTCCAAAATGGCATTTGCGATGGCATAATCTCTTATATAATCATGATAACGCTGGTCATAATGCAGTTTTTGTTTGGATATCATTTAGGATGTGCTCATATGCAGGGTAATCCATTATATAATAGCTATTAAGATGACAAAATTAAATCATGTATACTAAGATCATTGTGAAAATTAAGTATTCAAAATCATTTATAAGGCACTCACCGCAAATTCGTTAGCATGGCGCAATTTAGCAGCCAACCCCTTCAATTCGTTGACTCCCTCGACAAGATTGAATGGGGTACTATCTAAAGGAAGTGGTTTTACTGGCTCAACATCACCAATGCTTCTATCAACAAAGTCTGCCTCCGAAAGCTTCTCCTATATATATGAAGATTGTTTAGCAAAGATTGTAAGAAATGCAATGGACAAACAGAAAATTGAAAGAAACATGCATGCACACACTAGAACCGTCATGACTGACAAAAAAACCCACTTGTGCATCTCATACCACAAATGTGGTCCAGTATATAGTAGGAAGAGTAAATTGGAACCAAAGTGAAACCCTAATGTGGTTATCAGGTCTACCCATCTTTATCATTAAAAAGGAACATCTCTCTGCCCCCTGTAGAGTGTATTTCTCATAGAACTGTTTAATTCCAAATTCAAGCATCACAAGTTCATTTCAGCTTTTAATGACATCATGAAGAGTAAACTTAGCAGTCTCACATCACATGTACTATTAAACAATAACTGATGCAAAAATAAGAGAATGAAAGATCCCCTAATTAGAAAGTAATGCAAAAAAAAAAAAAAAAAAAAAAAAGGAATAAAAGAAAGTGATAGAGCAGATTGATCAGACAAAATGCAAAAATATATAAACAAGAAATCCACAAACAGAACTAATGTGAAAGTCAAGAAAGCAAGAGAACCTGCAAATGGATAAAGCAACAGAAAGTGATGCTAAAAAAAAAAAAAAGTGAGTGAACAACCACAGACACAGAGAGAGGGAGCAACCGTGCAAAAATTAAACAGCACTAGAGAATCCAGGATCAGAAACTAATGCAACTATGCATGAAAGAAAAAAACACAGATGAAAGCGGATGGGAGAAATCACTTCAACAACAGGTAATGCAAAGATCAACAAAACAAGAGAAAATGTAAAAGAAAAGAGAACAAGAAAACAGAGAAATGAACTAACGAAAAATCCACGAAGACATGAGAAGGCAAAGCCCTTGCAAAAATCAAGAAGACAAGGGAGCCTGTGAATAGAAACCAATGCGAAAAAAAAAAAAAAACAAGAAAACAAGATACTCTGTGAATAGAAAGCAGAGCAAATAATAAGAAACTAAGAAACCAGCAAACAGAAACTAATGCAAATATCAAGAAAGGAAGAATCTTGTGAACAGAATGAACTAAATCACAATTCGGAATGATTCACTCTTGACCGAAACTGAGACAGGCTGGCTAGAACCAAGACGTAGTGGCTAAAACCAGTGTTTTCAATAATGATATCAACACATGTATCGCACCCTTGGGATACGGAAACATATCGGTTATCGCATGGGAAATATTGCATGTATCGTGCAATGTATCACCATCTTGGGAAACATTGGGAAATTGATCGAATTTTTCAATGGAGCTTCAAGGGATGTTAAAAAAGACATTAATACACACTTCTTTTTTTATGACGACAGGGTGTCCCCACCCCTTTTTAGGGTGAGACTAATCCCTATGGATGCATGCAATCACCGGCAAACCATGTGCATCAGGTAAAGCATGGGGAAGGGAATCAAACTCGCATCTGTGGGGAACCCATGGCGCTAGCCATTCACCCACACCCCGGGCGGGTGACATTAAAACACACTTAAAACTCAAAATATCACAAAAAACATGTACACATGATAAGTTTCCTTTATGGCGTGTCCTAAACTATGCATTGTCTGTCTGACAGAAGTGAGGAAACTATATTCAACATCAGTTCATATAATTTATATCATAGAAGGCATGTATGAAAATACAACCAATACATTACTACAATGTACAATGGATTTATTTAAAAATATATTTTTAAATTATTTTCTATAATTTAAAAAATTAAATTTATTTTTGAAAATAAATAAATGTGTAGCTGATGTTAAGATCAGCATACACTCATTAGAATTATTTTTTATTTTATTTATCGATATTTTTAATTAAAACGTAATTTTTTTCAAAAATTCCAAAAAAGTTCCGTCAATCTATAGATGAACCTCCAAGTACTCTCACATGATTTTTCCACATAAGTGCAAGTTAAATTGGTGAAATCGGGAAGAGTACTTGAAGGTTCATGAATTAGTAACTTCATGATTTCCCCAAAATTTTGCCATTATTACCAAATTCAAAAATTAAGAGGTCTAAATCCATGATTAAGTATACAAAACATGCAAAATCATGAATTACTAACTTTATTTCACACATTTCAAGCAATTTAAACAAGAGAACAATTTAAAATAGCAAAAACTCACATTGGTAACAAATGCTCTCCAATCTTGCTTTCCACAACCAAGTCCCCTTTACTCTCCAAATGAATGAAAAGGAATTCGACCAATACCCTTAGTAACGTAATCCCAACAATTTTTTATTTTTTTTAAAGAGATTTTTTGTGGATTTTTGCAAATTTTCCAATTTTTTAAAGGAGACCGACACAAGTGCAATATCGTCAATACATGTAATGTGTATCACCGAGACTTTTGTAAAGACTGAGAAAATGAGAGAACCCGTTAATCAAAACTAATGCAAAATAAAGAGAACAAGCGAACTGTTGAATAGAAACTAATGTATACCAAGTAAATGAGAGAACCCATAAAGAAAGTAAACAAACAAAAAATAGACTAGACATGCATACAGGTGCAAGCGCAGATGCAAACACAGGAAGAAGGGGGGGGGGGGTGGTGGACTACAGAAAAATCATAAGAAACCAATACCAAAAAAAAAAAAAAAAGAAAGAAAGAAACAAAGATGTGAGAACCACAAACACAAACTAATGCAAAGATCCGAAATAAATAAATAAATAATCTGCAGACAGAAATTGATGCGGAACAATCAAGAAGAAAAGAGAGCCAAGTGAAGAGAAACCAACGCTTAAAAAATCAAGAAAACAAGAGAACCATGAATCCATGAAAATAAATAAATAAATAAAACACACAATTAGCATTTGGTTATTATGGAACTAACCAGCGGATATATAAACTTGCTACAGTCATCGCTCTTCTGCAACAGAACATGCTCAAAAGGCAAGTTCGAATTATCATTACAAAATCTGAACACGTCTTGCACCCGAGGAATGCTAGGTATATGAAATGGTACACCATCCAAGTAAACATTCACCCACCCTCTTTTGATCTTTCAAAACCATTCTACCTGTCAAAGAATGCCCCTGATTTTTCTCCAGCTAACAAACACCACCTTCTCCTTCTTCCTGTGAACCAACTAAAACCCACTCTCAGTGCTTACCAAATTAAACCTCTCTTTCTTCCGAATCCACTGAAATTTGTAGAATGAAACATCAACACATTCAGAAATTCCACCATTGAGGCTGACAATTCAATCAATATGTTTTATGGATCACCAGAAGGAAAGATCAAGATGGACTTGGATTTCTCTACAGTTCCTTCAACTGTGCAACTTGGGCCTATCAAGATAGCATGGAAATGGAAGGTTCTAATTTTAAAAGTCGTCCCTATTTATGTCCAAGAGTCTTTGAGATGGAATGTGGATATGGTTTGAAAGCAACAGCAGTAAGTCCAGTACATGAAATCTAATAAACCCAAAAATGGCCGATGAGAGGAAAATTTATAAATCCAATCGGCTATGAAATGGTTTCAAGACCCTGAAGATTTACAGGGCAAAAGAAAATCTTGTGGACAGGAGAACCCATACCAGGAGCCGAAGAAAAAAAGCTAGTAAAGAAATCCAACATGAACAGAACTAATGTAGTAAATCTAGAAAACAAGAAAACCCACCAACAGAAGCCCAATGCAAGAAATCAAGAAACAAGAGAAGTTGTAAACAGAAACCAATGCGCATAATGAAAATAATAAAAATTCAAGGAAGCCTGAGAAACCATGAACAGAAACCAGAAATCAAGAAAATAGGAACCTGCAAACAGCAACTAAGCCAATAAAACAAGAGAACATGCCTGAACAGAAACTAATGCAGAAAACTGAGATGACAAGTGAACCAATGAAAAACTAAGAGAGAGAATGAGAAAGCGGCGAAGATAAACTAATGAAAAAACCGAGAAAACAAGAGAAGGCAAGCAAAAAATAATGCAAAAAGAAAAGGAAGAAAACAAGAGTTACAGTAAGTAGAAACAAGTGGCAAAACCAATAAAATAGAGAACTGCAACAGAAACCAATGCAAACATGAAAGAAATACACCAAGCAAACAGAAACAAATTATGAAATTCCCAGTATGTAACAATAAGAAAACAGCTGCATATCAACATCTAACAGATATTACGAAAATATTAAAAGAAAATTAGTAATTATTTTTCACAACTAACCAGTGGATGCACAAGCCTGCCATCCTCCTCACTCCTCTGTAGCCAAACGTGATCAAATGGTTGGTTCGAATTATTCACCAAAATACCAAATTGATCCTGCGGACGAGGAATAGTCGGTATGTGAAATGGCACCCGTGGCCGCTCCCCCGTCCGATTAGCATCCTTCGAAGCCATCCTCACCGTTGAGGCTGCAGTCGAATCACGCCTCTCATTTCCCTCCAAATTACGGGTGCCCACCTTCTTCTTCTTCTTCCCATAGACCAACTGGAACCCATCGGCAGTCATACCTAGCCCCTCTTCTTTCTTCCGGGCACGTTGGAACTCGTCCAAGGAGATATCGACACGCTCGAAGATCTCATCATTGAGGTTGACGAGCCAGTCATAGGCATCGTCAGGGTCCGCCCCAGAGGGAAAGATCGAAGGCGGACCGCGGCCGAAGGAGATGCTCTTCAGCAACGATTCGGAGTTCTCGGCGATTGCTTTGATGGGGAGCTTGAAGTCGTCAAAGTTGTAGAAGAAATGGAAGTCCTTGTCGGAGGGGATGGGTCTTGAAGAGGCCGAAAGGGAAGATATGGAGGAGGAGAGTGAGCCAGACGCTAGGGATTGAAGAGTTTCAGCCTTTGATGATGGAGGGTCGGGACCGGACGTGCGTTCCATCTGTAATATGGTGGGGATGAAACGGAAAGGGTTTTCTAGGTCTAGGGTTAAGGTTTTGAGTCCGCCATTTTAACCATCAGTCTTCGAAGCTCTCTCCCTCTCTCTCGTTCTGTATTTGAAGGGTCGTCTGCTTTTTTTGGCTGCGATTTTGAGTTTTGATGCACTTCCCACGTTTCTCACTATTTTTACCACGTGACGGGGGTGAAAGGTATGAAAGATGAGTGGGAGTGCTTTTGTGTGACATTCCGCATGAGGTATGAATGAGAAAGAGACCCGGTGCAGTCTGCCATGAGCCTAGTAGATACTCCATGGGCTGGGCCTAGGTTTTACGATTCAGGCCCAAATACATATTAGGCACACTCAATCGAATCTATTGCCCATGCCCATGATTGCTGAAGATTAATAAAAGATTTGGCAACCCCATTGATTAAAGCCTGGATAAGGGGTGAAGACAGCAGGGTAGGGTAAGGGGGCTGATCAAGTCTAGGTCAGATATAAAAATTACAATTGCGTTTTTATATAGATGATGTTCCAAACCAAATAAAATAAATTTGCCACTGGATGATTTGGAACATCGTTTGTGTGAAACGTGTTGCCAATCAATTTGAGTAGTTAAAAAATAAAACAAAAAAACAAAAAAAAAAAAAAAGACAAATGTTCCTTAGACACCCTGCTTGAAACAGGGTGACCGATTTTTATAAATCCAGACCAGACCTTAGGAACCAAGTCCCAAAACCATAGAACCCTAAGAACCGAAAACCAAAAACCTAGAATTGAAACCTATAGTCTCTAGAAACGGGAGCCTGAAATGAAACTGTTAAAATCCCCGCTCAAAAACCTCTAAAGCCCAAATGATACCCACGTAAAACTTCTCCGACACCTGAACCCCAGCCCTAAATAAGGGTGTCGGAATTCTAATTCCTTGCCACTCATCTACCAATTAGAGGGCCCCATCTGACACTCGAAGCAACAGTAAACCACTTTTGCATTAAAATTCGAGTCCAGCAAGGGTAGCGGGAATCTAAATTCCACTATCCATGTTAACCACGATGAGTTAACTCAGGTAATGCTCCCGAAACTCTCACCCACATGCTTTGGGATTTTAGCTTGGACAACACTAGCGAAAATTGGATTTATGTTGTTATTTCATCACTCATTACCTATGTCTTTTGGCTAAATTACAAAAATTGCCATTCCAATTCTAAAAGAAAGATGCCACGTGTTTAAAGGGTTCCAATAACCAACCAAATCACGCCACATGGCATTTTTTTTTCCTGTCCAAGCTTCCACTATTTACTAAAATATTATTCAGTTAAATTATAAACCCCTCTCACCCACTCATTTCACAACAAGCCTTAACACTTGAAAGAGAATGTTTTGTATGGGTGATGATATATACAAGAGAAGCAAACAAAGGGACAGAAGAGCGCGAAAGCAAGAGAGATAGGTAGATAGGTGAGAGAGATGAAGAGAAGGAGAGTGACGTCTCATAGGATTTTGGACACCCATTTTAATCTTTTATTAATAATGAAAATAAAGTATATAAATGCCATAGGGTCAACGTGGGCCTTAAATATAATCCACTCTCCTCAGTGTGTGTGTGTGTGTGCGCGCGCGCATGTGGAGAGAGAGGGAGAGAGAGAGAGAGAGAGAGAGGAATGCTCACCTACACACCTTCTTACGTGAGCACTCATGCACAACTTTACACACATGTCATGGGCACAGAATTTGAACGGTCCACGTGATGTGGTACCCATGAAACCTCACAAGCCCTACTTTCCGCCTGATACAAAACTCTGGTAGGCTATAACAAAATGAAACAGCTTCCTCCCTTGATTTGCATTTCTCTTTGCTATGGCCCACTAGAGTTTTCGATCAAGTTGAAAATTGGGCCCATAGAGTTTAAAGGGGTGTTGCATCACGTGTACTATTCAGATTATGCACCCATGACACGTGTGCAAAGGTGCACACGGGTGCTCACATAAGAAGGTGTGCAGGTGAGCAATTATATATATATATATATAATAGAGAGAGAGAGAGAGAGAGGAATATATCAATCATGCACATCTTGCTATTCATAAATAAAATTTACATGTAAATAGAGGACGTGTGTTCTGTGATGATTTCCTTTGACATATTTTTTCTTTAATGCAGTAACCATCTGCTTTTATATATTTTATTCTTTCGTGAAAAATTGGATTATTGACAATGTGTGTTGTTGCTTGGTTACCACAATAAAGAGTTATAGATTCTTCATCCAATAGTTAAAGCTCCTTAAGAATATATCGAACCCATAGAAGCTTGCAAACAGTATGGCCCATAGCCCTATACTTTACCTTAGCACTAAATCAAGCAATAACACTTTGCTTCTTGTTATTCCAAGTTATTATATTTCCTCCAACAAAAGTGCAGTACATAGAGATAGACTCTCTGTCTCTCCCTATACTAGCCCAGTCAACATTAACATAGACTCGATCTAAAAATGCCCATATGATAGGTAAAACAACCATGTCCTTAGCATCTTTAGGTAGCAAATGACAAATAAAATTGCCTCCTAATGTTGAATCTTTGGTTAATGCATAAATTGACTCACTACCCCAACTATAGATGAGATGTTTGGCCAAGTGACAGTTAGATAAGCTTCCTAAGCTCTTCGGATCATCAAATGGTTCCCCTTGTTTGTCGAACAATCTACCATTTGGTTTCATTGGAGTATCACTTAGATTACACCCTAACATTCCAACAGGTCCACATAGTACTTCTTTTGGGGTAAGTTAATCCTATAAGCTTATTGGGCCACTTCAATCCCTAGGAAGTATCGAAGATCTTTGGTCTGAAACTGGTTTTGAATGTGAGCTTTGACTCCTGATATCCACATTAGATAACTTCCTAATGATAATATCATCTGCATAGACAACCAAGGTGACCATCCCTTTGCATATGCTACTAAACATCTCAAACCAAGCTTTGGGGGTACTGCTTCAGACTATTATTTGTCTTCCAAAGTTTATACACTCACATTCTCCACCAGGGCAATAAACCCAAGAGGTTAATACATGTAAACTTCTTTAGATAGCTCATCGTTCAACAAGCATCCTTGGCATCTAACTAGTATAATAGCCAAGACCTGTTAGCTACCACAAAGTTCAAAACTCACAAGAATTTAGTTCAGCAACAAGAGAAAATGCCTCCCCATAGTCCAGTCTAACAATTTGGGTATATCCTTTGGCCACAAGTCTAGCCTTCAAATGTTCAATCAATCTATTGGGTAAGTATTTAATGGTATATATCTATTGACAACCAACTATTCATACATGGTAATGAGACCAATTTCCATGTTCAAGTATGATGCATAACAACCATTTCATCTTTTATTGCTCTCCACCATCCAATGTGAGCTAGAAACATTATAGTATGAAGTGGGAACCATCACATGCGACATGGACATGTTATAAGTGTGGTAGAAAGGATGCAGTTGATGGTAAGATACAAAATTGGAAAAGGGGATGCAAGGTGCAAGAATGTGTACCTTTCCAAAGGGCAATAAGAAAGTTAGGGTTTAAAGTTACTTATATTGCCATAAGATCCTTAGATAAGGGTAATAATGGTGGTCGCAAATCAAAGGCTATCTGGACTACCTGTTAGAGTAAAATGTGATTGGTCCAATGTTCACAACCCCAAGTGTAGGGTTGCGATGTAGTAATAACTCAGTAAAACCGAGATCGAATCCACAGGGACTAAACTTATACGTATTATAAAAATAACTAGAACTAGAACTAGAAAAAGATCTAAATTAAAATTTGGATCTTTGTGACCTTACCAATCATTTGTTTCAATCTTTAGCTTATCTTACTATATATGTATTCTTTGATTTTTAGATCTATTTGAGAAATGGATTCAGATTCTGAGATAGATTTTCATATGATGTCTACAATAACTACGGCTTACGCAGTAATGGCTATTTGACTTGATAAAAACAATATGTTAGAAGAATCACAACGACATCAACGAAATTAAACAGGCGCACAGGTTGCGAATGCGATTATTAATGGACCGGGGCCAACATGCTTCAACTACATTCATATGCACAAAGATGGTTTCTTTAGCCTTCGTGATATGATACAAGAAAAGAGTAACCTGTAAGGCACATTTGGTGTATCACTGGAAGAAAAGTTAATAATTTTTCTTCATATAATTAGCCATAATATTAAGAACCATGTCATGCAACATCATTTTAACCATTCTGGGAAAACAATTAGTCATCACTTTAACAGAATGCTTAATGCAGTTGTACTTTTACAACACGATATTATAAAACCACCCAAAAATGGTGTACCGCCCGAAATAATGAATGGTACAAGATTTTTTCCGTACTTTAAGGATTGTGTCGGAGCCATAGACAGCTCACATATTCCAGCGATGATCAGTATAAAAGAGCAAGCCAAGTAGCGTAATCAAAGGGGATTTATTTCCCAAAATGTGTTAGCCAGCTACTCTTTTGATTTAACATTTCAATATGTACTAGCGGGGTAGGAGGGATCGGCATCAGATTCACAAATACTAGCAGACACTCTTAGCCGACAACACAAATTGATTGTCCTAGCAAGTACTAATCTAAGTAGACATATAGATATGTATTTATTTATTAATAAGTAGATTACATTTACATGACTTTTAAGGTGTGTTTTTTATAGGCAAATGTTACTTAGTAGATGCTGGTTTTGCTAATGCAACTGGTTTTTTTAGCACCATTCCGTGGCGTTCGGTATCATCTAAAAGAATTTAGGCAAGGTTATCAACCTAGGACAAAGGAAGAGTTGTTTAATCTTCGTCATTCCTCATTGCGGAATGCTATAGAACGCACTTTTGGAGTATTAAAGGCACGATTTTCCATATTGAAGATTGCTTCAGGCTACCCTTTAAATACACAACTCAATATAGTTGTTGCATGTTATATCCTATATAATCATATTATTAATGAAAAACGTGATCAAGAGCTTGATTTTGAAAATAACAATGAGAAGATGAAAGTGAGATGCATGAAGATAAAGGTAATGAGAGTAATGAGAAGGAGAATGAATGCGACTTCCGAAATGAATCTACAGCTGCTAGGAGGGAAAAACAAAGATGGAGGGAATTTTGACTTGGACTTGCGTTAGCTATGTGGGAATCATATAAGTCAGAACAAAATATCAATTCGTTAATTTTGAAAAATATTTTAGAATGTGGATGCTGATAGAAAGATTATTGCAATTTATATAATATTTCTACATCTATTTGCAATTTATATAATATTTCTACATCTTATGTGGTTTTACAAATTTGTAATGTTTAAATGTCCAATGTTTTAAGGTATGTCACGAAATGCAAAGGCAAGTAGCGGCGGCCGAAAGGCATAAATTAACTGGACATCATACATGGATGAATGTATGGTGAACTCCTTAGTTGAGGAAGTATCGCTGGAAAAAAATCTGACAACGCTTTTCGAGAAGCTAGTATGAATAAAGTAGCAAAATTTGTGATGGAAACATTTTCTGTGGAAGTGGATGGAGAAAAGTGCAGGAATCGATTTCGAATGCTTAAAAAGAAATATAACTTGGCAAAGCTTACACTTAGCAAAAGTGACTTCGGTTGGAATGAAGAAAGGAAATGTGTTACTGTTGAACCAGACGTTTGAAATGAATTCATCAAGGTGAATTTCATTCAAAACTTGAAGTCATTCATATACAATGAAAACTAACTAAATTTCATTTGTTTTATAGGTAAAACCTGAAGCTATTCAAATTAGTAACAAGCCATTCCGACTGCTAGCTCAGTTTGATATTGTATGTGGAGATGATTCTGCTACCGGGAATGCAGCACGAACTAGAGTCAATCTTGAGGAAGAAGTCCTCTATTCATCTCATTACATGGATGACATCCCATTGTCCTCATACTCCTCTAGATCATAAACACCATTTACACCACCCGATGATGTATATTCCGACGAAACACAAGGTCAATATCAATATGGCAAAGGAAGCGGTTAAAAGGATGTGAGAAACTCTGCTCTAAGGCCATTAAAGAAGAAGAAGAATGCTTCTATTGCATCAACTGTTATTGAAATGTTTAAATGCATACAGGAAACAATGGATGAATATGTTTCATTCAAAACTAAAACAGTAGGAAGACTACGGGACGAGTTGGAGAATATGACAACCATTGATTCTGACATGATATATAGGGCCTACACATTCCTTGTGGAAAGACCGCATTTTGCTTCTACGTTCATTGATCATGTAAGTCCTATTCAAAGGAATGAATGGTTGGAGAGGATGATTCCCAAGTGAAAAGTTTTAAATGTAATTTCTATAGTTAAAGAAGACATTGGTAATGTAATTTAATTATTAGATTTTCTATTAATATTTTTAAGTTTATTCTCAATGCTTGAATTGAGTTATTACTCCATATTATAAATATTTTGAATTTGTGGGCCCACTTTTATAGCCGACTTGATGATTGGTTTAGCTTAATAATTATCTCAAATATTCATCTTGATGGGCTTAACAAAATAACATATTTGATTCCATTTTTTTATATGATTATAACATTTTAGAACGATTCCCCAATCTAAGCTCTGCTCAATGTGAATATACAGCTTTCTACCTGTAAGTAACTTACAGGTTATCCAAACAGAAAAACTAACTTATATGTAAGTGACTTACAACTTACATCCAAACAAGTTACCTGTAAGTAACTTTCACCTGTAAGTGACTTGTAGGTAAGTCACTTACAACTTAAAAGAACTTAGAGGCATCCAAACAGGTATTTTATTCTAATTTTCCTTTCCAGCAATGGAATTTGCAGTTTAATTCTATTGAACTTGTGTAATATAGATTTTGTATTGTTTCCAATTCCATGTGTTGGCTAATTATTGTGGATTTAGGTTTAAAAATTTTCAATAACTTAATATGGTCGAATCTCATAGGGTGGCATATTGATATTGTGGGGATTGGAGTGATATGAAAATGGAGGAGAATGATGGTAATGGGCATGGGTTGCTGGGTAATTAGAAGATAAATAGGGATGTGGTGATGGAAAGATGGTTGAGGATGACTGTAATGGCCGAGTACAAGAGTCCATAATCTTCAGATTGGAACTACCATAGAAATGTTAGAGTAACTACTTCTTGTAGTTATCTAAACTAGTCACTTACTCGACGAAATGCCTCTAATGAGCCAACCCCCACCAGGTGCTCGATGAAATGTCACAAAGGGACCAGAGTGTTGATCGATTGGGCCATGCAGTGGATGTATCATGCCTTAAAACCTAACCTTTTAATCTATAGATGACAAATAGAATGTTAAGAAGAGAAATACAGCGATGGTCCACATTCGACTGAAAAAATTCCAAGATTGGTGGCTAGGATCTTCCAAATTTAGAGATTCTAAGAACATGGTCCATCCACTATCCCGTTTCATTTGCCATGTTCTAACTTTTAAGTATTCATTTATTGTGTTAGAGAACATTTTAAATGAATGGTTAGTAGAAGTACAACATTTAGAACTATAATTACACATAACATTACCATCATACCCAATGAATAAACTGGCATGTCATGTATTCTTAAATCAAAACACAGTAATACCATGTTTGGATGCACAGGTGAATTTTATTGCAAAGAGCCCGTTTAATAAAGAGGAATTGGTTGAAAATAGTGATCATCCCTGAGATCCATATAGAGGAAGCAAGCAATTATATGATACCCAAGCAGAGGATCTATAGTGTCTTTAAGACACGTTAGTAGAAATGTGGATGTGAATGCTCACGTAAGGCTGCATTTGGAAATCACTATATTTGTATAGATCGGCATGGCCATTGTGCTCAATTTAGCTCCTCTTTGCCTCATTGCGTTCCATCACCATTTGGAGCTGGTCTGATGGACTTTATCCATTGTGCTCAATTCAGAGTGGCGATTCCACACTGCCCATGCAAAATGCAACTTAAAATTTGAACTCTTGCATTTAAGTTGGTTGCGTCCTTTTTCTGAAACGGAACAAAATTTCTGTTGATTTACTAGACTTTCCATCTCAGCTGGTCTAATCATATCATTATGTAATGTTACCTTTGTAGCTGTGCCAAGACTGCCACATAGGCATTCCCTTGAAAAGTTACATGTATATTCTTGCAAGTGGCATTTATTGGATCTTTTGTAAAAGTAGTGGGATTTAAGTTCCAAGTTAATGTATTCTCCTAATGATGGTTAATGATCTTTGTCCTTTCATCAGGAATGTGGTAGAAAAATGAATTGAAGCTAGTAATTTGTATTTGAAGAAGTTCAGTTATCTTGAACTCTTTCGACATGAATATCAAGGAAATAATAAATATCAATCTTATATTAAATAGTCTCGTAATATGATATTTGGCACCTTCATCCAGGTATGGTTTCAAAGTTGTCAACCAATGACAAGAAGCCAGTCATCTGAACTAAGGTAATCCACTAGACCAAAATTTACAGTTATCGAGGATATATAGTGTGTGAATCCAATGCCACTTCCAGGTTACAGAATTCATAACATAGTTTCTCAGGATCCCAGTAAATTATTTCAGGAAGACTAATGTCGTTATTGATGCTTAAAATCCAATAACCATGCTTTGTTAAGATTTTTTGAACAAACTAAATTTCTTTGTTTAGTTCTTTTGCATTGTTGAAATAATATGTTGGTCATATGCAAATTTTAGAAGTCATATGCACTGCGTGTACTTTTTAAACCATTGAATCATATAAATTAATATGAATGGAAATATATGAATGTGGTTCATGGTTATTTTGTCCTATATGTTATGATGAACTTTCTTTTGTTTGAGAGCCTTGCAGTCTTTCGCCAAGGCCTCAAATGATGACAAAGGAAAATACATTACTTGCTGGTAATGGAGAGCCTACTGGTCGAATAACACGAGCTCGAGCTACAGCCTCTCATCTAGTTGGTGGGATGCTACCCTTGAAACCACTGCCTACGAAGCATGACCAAAAGTGGGTTCTCCGTGGAAATTTGAAAAGGGCAGCCTTCGATGAGAACAATCACATTGCTCATCACTGTAGCATGTCAGCAAAAAAGGAGGGCAGTGCTTAAGGATGTCACTAATGTATTCTATGAGAACTCATATAGGAATTGCATAATTGCAACAAAAATGTAGGTTAAATGGCCTTCCTTATTTCTTTATTAGCTGTAACTTTTTTGTTCTAAAGTTCTTGCAGGCAATGTTGTGAAACCTGGGTTTGAATAAGATTATGCAAAACAAATAGTGAAGTTTGTATTCTATTCTTCTTATATTAAGAGTAATCTTGTCATTCGCATATTCTTTATTAAGATAGTTTTGTCCTTTTATAGCCTAAAAGCTTAAGTTTACTTACCTTTGTCATTTCAGATGTATTGTATAACAAATGCAAATGATTTATTTTTTTTGTCTAAATTGAGAGAATTAATTTCTCTTCTACAATTTTCTCCGATTGTGACATATGATCTCTAGTTTTTTGTATAAAGATTTTATTATTATTATTATTGCACATAACTTGTACAAGATCGTGAATACTAATCAATCAATTGTTTACAGTGGAAACAAATCACTCTTGATGATAATGACGGTGTCAAGTTAAAGTTTCTTTATTGGGAGAGAAGGTTCTCCTTGCGAATCTTTTCAGGTAGGCTCTTAACTGAATTTGGATTTTTATGTTAGCTTGCTTGTTCTGCCACGATCTCATCTTTGGATATCTATAAAACAAGGCATAACTAATTTTTTTAATTAACCCTTTTGAGTCAACTACAATGTTATGGAGTGTGTCATATATTCAGTTGCACATGATAGACACATTATTATAATATTAATCAATTGTATTTGTTTGTGCCGACTCGTCGTTAACAAAATTTCTTAGCCAGTTAAGACTAAAGACAAGGCAATATGGATGAGAAATCAGTTGCCCTCAAAGTTGTTAACAAGGAAGTACTTTATATGGTATGTATTTTAGAACTAACATTCTTGTAATTAAAGTAAATAGGGATGAGAATTGCACATGCTTCAAGGTGTCTGGATAGGGGTGCAGTTGGGAATTCATGATATTTTATAGGGCTATGTATGATTTAGTGGTGTGACTGAGGATGAGATAACACATGATTCAGTTAATATTAGTGTTTTTAATTACATGCCATGATACAGATGAGTTTAAAAAAGTCGGGGTCTGCTTGGTTTCCAGTAATGAATGAGTTGATTTCGCTTAAGCAAACTATAAGTTCTCACCTTCAGTATCAATGAACCTAAATTTGTATTAGTTGATAACTGATAGTTTGTGGCACTAGTCTTGAAGTTAGCTGCAAGATATTGACTGCTTTATATGTTCTACTAAAGGGTAGATGACCCTTAAAATATGTCCAAAATTGACCGATGGCTATCCTAAGATCTGTCCCAAATATGGATTGTCGGATGTCACAAAATCTGGTCTCTTAGACCACTGGACAGTCCATAAATCTACCACAAATCTATCCATTTTGGGACAACAAGATTTACCTTAAAAAACTATACATGTTAGACAACTCCAGTAAGCCACAAATCTGTACACTTTTGGACCTTTGATCAAGCACAAAACTATCCATGGTTGGGACTGTTGAACAACTTCAAATTTGTCCTTGTGTGGATCCTTATTGTCCATTTTGGATGGTAATTCTGGATGTCGAATCTGTCCATTTTGGACAGTGATTTGGGATGTCAAATCTATCTATTTTGCATTTTTGCATCTAAACAAACCCATAAGGTCCTGTTTGGTTGCCACTTAAAAATGAGTTCATCTCATTTTAATTAATTGTACTTGTGTATTAAAGATAGCGATTGTTGGCAATCAAGATTATTTGTAATCTTTCATCAGTTTCCATGTTTTTTTTCTTCTCATTTTGGCTATTATTCGCTTTAAATTCTCATAAGTGAGTTAAGTCTTCTTGTTGGTTCATCCAAACTTAAAAGTTGCTTTTAGATAGCCTTGATATGTGGGCCTCACTAGGTTTTCCCTAGTATATTTCACAACCACTGGGTGCAATAATGGAAACCCATGATGAAGAGACTCGTTAGTTTTTCAAGCATTCATCAATGTAAGTGTTTCTTTATCCCTGATTTGTGGGAAAGAAACATAGTGTGGCAAAGCAAAATGTTTTTGTTTTAAGAAACAAAAGAAAAAGAAAAAAAGGAAAATTCTATATTTGTTTTTGTCCTTTTTTACTTTCCTAATTCTTGTTATGTGCTTGATATACAAGCCTTTGGTTGCTTTGATACAGTATACATTCAATAAATAACATATTTAGGCAACCAATATTCATTTGTCTTGTTTGTTTGTGAGAACTAAAAATATGCATTTTAAAATTTACAGTCTTGTTCAATATCTTGACATGTTTGTTCTCTTAAACTTGTAAATGAAGACTTTAACAGTGATCGTTGTAGATGGGTATCAACGCTGCTTGGTTGAAATGATGTGTGGACAAAGACTGGAATGACTGTGTTGTTCAAGCTAGGATTAGACCACATGGATGAATTTTCCAATGTATTCGAATAATTTTCTACTTATTGTTGTATATCTTTTCTTATAAAGTTGTACAATATTTGTTTAATATTTATTTTTAATTGTACTGCAATATTCTTTGGGTTCTAAATTTTTTTTTTTATAAAAAATACAGGTTTCAATTGAAAAATATTTTTATTGGATATTGCCAGTAATTGCATGGCTAGTACTGGGAAATTGAAAACTTACGACGGTTTTCAACTGTCCTTAATTTTTTTGCGAAGCCCTATTTTAGGAGAAGTTGAGAACTATTCTGAAATTAAACATTTGCGATGGTTTTTAACCGTTCCTAATTTTTTACAACGCCTTACTTGAACGAGGTTAAAAACCATTCCTAAATAGGGAGTTTGGTGTAGTCTCTCTCTTTCTCTCTCTCTCTCTCTCTCTCTCTCTTTGCTATTTGGATGTGAGAAGGTGGTGGGTGTGCATTGATTTGAGAGTGGAGAAGGGACACACGGCTCATTTTGTAGGTTTCTCAAATTGGGTTTCTCATCCCACTTGAATTAGGTTTCTTTAATTTGTCTCTTCTGCCATCTTTCTTTAAATCTAATTTGTCCATTATGTCGGGGTTGTCGAATAGAGCTGGGGTATATGATTTTCTTGGTGATCCCAAATTTAGATTGGCCTATCTTAGAAATTCTCCTAGCGAGTGTCAAAATGGTCTTGATCTCAATTAACATTCCATGCTTAATGATCAGTGCCCGATTTTGAAGAAAACGTGCAGTCAGAATAGGAAATTGATTGGTAAAATTTGGTGGTTGATCGATGGTGGAACAAGCCTAAATATGAATTTTCATCTTTTGTACTAAAAGGAAGGAATTGGAGTGTAACATCCTGAAATTTTCATGGCCAGAGTTTGTACTCGTACCCGAGAAAACCAGGTGTTAATAATGTATAAATTGGATGCCTTAAAATCACACCTTATTATTATTATTATTTTCATTTGGATCACATCCAGATACATTCATGAAGGTAATATTCACAAGAATAAAATCGACTATATTGATTATTTCATTAGGGTAAAAGAATAATCAAATGGCCTCACAATGGGAGCTTGTTACATTTATCAAGTTCGCAGTGGAAGTATAAAACTAAATTATAAAACTATCTTCTTATTCTCTCAGCATAATCTTCCATAGGGAGATTGTCCTCTAGGTCTTCAAACTATACATCACCTGCATCATCTGTACGGTTGGAGAGGGTCAACGCCCTACTCATAGTGATGGTTATCCTTTAAGATTAACAATAATTCAAGAGATTTATAAAAGAAATATAAAGGTTTTGATACGTTTCGTATTCCACTACTATAAGGAGTATCAGTATACGCAAACAACCTACATGAGATGTATGCCTAGCAAAGTGTGTGCGGCTTATCATATGTAGTGATCATCACAATGTGGACTACGATTAATAGAAAACCCGACTCGACCCGCATCCCATAACCATGGATATTCGCCAACATGGCCAATGTTAACATAGATTTATGCGAACATCCAAAGGCGACATAACAACATGGTTTGAGGATTTACGTAACACGATGCGTTCATGAAGTGATTATTTGTGACATTCAATCTCGAGAAAGTGATGTAACACTATGACGATTTACTTATATCGATTGTGCACTACGCCAACCTACCCATGGAATTACGTGCCAACCAAGAGGGCCACTACCCGTAACACATTACATCCATGATAAATATTTGAATTACTAGTTGTGATACCTTTAACATATCACTTGCATTGATAGAGAATATAAATTGAATCACGGGATTTTGGAATATCAAGACACTTGCCCAAGCCTTAAAGGTTGATAGTACAAGGCTAATATAATAAAGAGGAGAGTGACAATGGTCCATTCAAAAAAGAGAAAAGTGGCAATGACCAACTTAACAAAAGGAGAGTAGCAATGATTACTTAACAAAGAGGAGAGTAGCAATGGCTAATTCAACAAATAGGAGAGTGGCAATGGCCAACTCAATAATAAGAAGAGCGGCAAGGGCCAACTCAATAAATAGAGGAGTGGCAATTGCCAACTCAATAAATTGATAAAGGCAAGGGCAAGACTTGTATCCATTGCCTCACATAAATTTATGAAGATCACGCGTAATATCATAGTTCCCAAAAGATAAGTAAATGATGGTGGTAAATCAATCAATTGAAAGGATAATTCAGAATAATACGGAAACATGAAAAAGGCAAGATAATTCATACAATTTAAATTAAATTAAGCTAAGGATAAAACACTCACCTTGAGTTGTTCAATCGTCTACTAGTAACATTAATGATCTAGGGGATTCTTAGCATCAAGCCTGTTTCCTTTATCCTACTCCGCAGGATTCAAATAGTTAGAATTTAGAGTCTAGTTATAGTTTCTACTAGATTATATCTAGGTTTATCCTGTTATTCTCTGTCTATTAATGTGAAAAGAGGAGGAAGGTTTCGGAAAGGGAAGAGGATTTGGATTTCTAACCTGGACCAAAATTGGTAGTAGATCAGTGAATTGGTGGGGTCGTTCACCCCTTTCTTCTTCTCTTTCTCTTTCTCTTTCTTTTCTTTTCTTTTCTTCCTCTTTCTCTCTTTCCCTTTCTCCTCTCGTGTTCTGCGGTGGATGCTGGGAGGCATCTCCTTGCTTTGTTTTTCTTTCTTTCTCTCTCTTTCTTGCTTTCTTTCTTTCTTTCTTCCTTTCTTTCCCTTCTCTCACATTTTTCTTCCTGGTGGATGTTGAAGGTCCCTTTTATAGGCATAAGGCTTCCAAGTCGGCTGGAATTTTCTAGCACCGATGTTGAGACTCAAATATTGCATACTTTTCCCCATTTATATCTTGGTTTTATGAACATAAATCATCTTAATATTCTATTTTACTCATGTATGTGTTGCAAGGTGAATTTAAGAGCTTGGATTGAAAAAGGGTGCTAAAAAGCATGGATTTGATGCTCAAGAATCACCAAGGTAAGGGATTGATCTTAGGAGACCAAGATTGAAAAATTCACATGCCAAAGATCCAAAAAAACCAAGTGAGGAATGAAAAGAATCGAAGATTTGAAATGAAGAATTCTGAAATCATCATGAAAAGTGTATTCTAAAGCTCTGAAGTCTATTTTGGAAAACTGTGCAGCAGGAAGTCTGTTTTAAATGAACTATGCAGCGAGAAGTCTATTTTGGGAAAATATGTATATTTGAGGCATTTTCTAAGGTTTTTCAACTTCGTATGAAAATTTGAGTTCCCTACTTATAAATAGGGCTTCATAGGGCATTCTTAAACATCATTCAAAGCATTCAAGAGCACGATTTAGGGTTTTTAGAGGGTTTTCAATTTTATTTAAGTTTTATAAATTTTTTTTTCTTTTAAATCTTTTTTATTTGCATTTATTCTTTCTTGTTTCTTTCTTTCTTTATTCTAGTTATGTTTTTCTAAGTTCCTTCTAACCCAAGCTAGAAGGGAAGCGCATGAGTTTAATAATTTTTTAAGTTATGATGATTGATTGTTTTAATGATGAGAAGAATGGTGTATGCATGTTATCTATTATTTAGGTTTTATTTTTTATCCTCTTGTGAGATCCATATGTTTCCATCATATGAGATCCACATTGATGGATAGGCTTACCCTGGATCAATCAGATTTCCTAGATAGGAGATGTTCTCAACCTTTTATATTTCTTTGATATTCATTATCCTATAGATATTGAATACTTAAAATCACTAGCGCTTGAGAATATATGTTAATGGTGCAAATTCATTATTTTCTAATCTTTTATATCATTTATTAAAATATTTAAATTATTTTATTTTCCGATTAGGCTGACCATAGTGCTCAGATCTTAGTTGTGTTATCCAAGTCATCGTGATTTTGGAACATTAACCTATGTGTGGAACTTTGAAGCTTGGGTGTTATTTTATTCAGTTTAATTACATCCATTCAAAAATCCCAAAATCAAATCATCAGATTAATTTTTATTACTTAGTTTGTTTTGCATTTGATTTTTTTTCTTCTCATAATTCATCTCCCTGTGGGATCGACCTTGTATTCACGGGATACTACTTACGAACCTCTGCACTTGGAGGCAAGCAATCAAGTTTTTGGCGCCATTGCCAGGGGAAGACTGAGATAGATCAGATTTGTGCAAGATAGCTAAGGTAAGTTCTCTTATAAACCCTCCAGATTTTCTGTAGATTTTTTTTTTCTTTTTCTCTTTTCTTTTTCTTTGAAAATAAATTCAGTTGGGTCTTTCAAGCACTAACTATGATATAAGGTTGCCCTACTTGGGATTTTATCACCCAAGTGCTATGGTTGTCCTACAGTTGCTGTTTGATCACAAAGATCATCCGCTGAATCTATTTTTCAAATTAGCATAGTTTAATTTCTGCATTAGTTTTACTTTTTTTTTTTGTGGATTGAACTCTCATGGTCGGCCCTGCCACCTGGGTTGTTGATTTATTTTACTGTGGACTGAACCCTCATGGTTGGCCTTGCCGCCTGGGTTGTTGATTTAAGTTTTTATTTTTATTTTAAGTATCATACTTGCTATTTGAATTAGTGGTATTTGTTGTGTGGTGTGGATGGTATATGTCCCATTGGAGTAGGGATCAAAACAATCGACTCTCCTCTGAAGGGGGACTAGTTCCAGGCCTTGATCATTCACTTAGAAGAGGCACTCAGCATCACTTGGATTCCATGGCAGACCTAGTTGATAAGCCAAATCCAAATCTGTCAGATCTAACTATAAATCAAAATAGAGAAAATCAACATAATCCTCCTCTTGAGGATGAAAATGAAGTTCATAGGAATGTGTTAAACCAACCACGGACTTTACGTAAACATTTACACCCTGAGAGATCAACTTTACCATCTTGCATAGTGTTCCCTGCTCATATAGGGAACATTGATTTTAAACCAGGTGTGATTCAATTGATTCCTAAATTTTATGGCTTAGATTCTGAATGCTCCTACTTGCACCTCAAAGACTTTGAGGAAGTAATTGCAACGTTACAAGTAAATAATGGTAATAGGGATGTACATAAGCTTAAGTTATTCTCATATTCTCTAAAGGATCGGGCCAAAGCATGACTCAACTCTCTAAGACCTAATACCATCACTTCATGGCAAGCCTTAAGTAGAGAGTTTTTGAAAAAGTTCTTTCCCGAGCACAAAATAAATGCACTAAAACAAGAAATCATGTCATTCTTCCAAAAGGGGAATGAACTATTTTTTCAAGCTTGGGAGCGTTTCAAAGACATTCTAATTACTTGTCCACATCATGGTTATGAACCATGGCACGTGATTGATGCTTTTCAAAAGGGGCTCACCATGGATACCCGTCAGTTCATAGAGATGATGTGTGGTAGAACCTTTTTTGATAAAGATCATAAGGAGGCTTGGGATTTTCTAGATATGTTAGCAGAGAATACGCAGACATGGGATATCTCTACTAAATTAGACCAAACTAGACCCATTCCTAAAGACAAAGCGGGAATGTATGTCCTAAGAGAGGAAGACGACCTTAATGCAAAATTCGATGTATTGGTTAGAAAGGTCGAAGCCTTGGAAATTAGAAAGGTTGATATGGTTAAAGCAAACACTTCCTTAGGTAATTTTTATAGTATTTGGGGTAGTATAGACCATGACACAAAGGATTGTCCAATAATCTCAGTTGTACAAAATATCACGCATGAGCATGATCAAGCAAATGCTATAAATAATTACCAAAGGTCAGTTATGCAACCAATGGGAAACACGTACAATCCAAATTGGCGTAACCATCATAATCTTAGTTGGAGGAATGAACCACAAATTAATGAGCCCAATGCACCTCAAATGCCTCCACAAAATAACTTCTTTGGGGCACCTAATAATGCACCATATGTGCCCCCGCCAAAGCGATCATCTGTGGAGGATGCATTAACCATATTCATGAACTCTCAAGCTCAAATGAATCAGTCTCTAATCCAATCAAATCAGGAATTAAAGACAGTTGTGGCTAGGATTGAGACTCAACTAAATGCTAGGAAAAAAGGCACCCTTCATTCTCAACCTGTGCCAAACCCTAGAAACACATTTCATTGGAGACTCAAATCCAAGTGAGCTACATCATGAACAAGCTAAGGCCATCATTACCTTGAGAAGTGGAAAAGAGGTTGATAACAAGATAATGCAACCGGTAGAAATACCGAAGGATGAGTCACTGTCTCAAGAAAATGATGAACTAGTTATGGTTCAAGAGCCGCAACAACAAAAGGATAAAGAGACTAAGTCATATGATTCTCTAGTTCCGTTCCCATCTAGACTTTGGAATCCAACTGTCCACATGAAATATCAAGAGGTATTGGATGTGCTCCAAAAGGTTACTGTCAATATTCATCTGCTTGATGTCATTAGACAAATTTCATCATATGCTAAATATCTCAAGGACTTGTGCACTGTAAAGAGGAAATTAAATGTGCATAAAAGGCCTTCCTTACTGAGAAAGTGAGCGCTATCATTCAACAAAGGGCTGTACCCAAATACAAAGACCTGGGAAGTCCCACTATTCCTTGTATTATTGGAAATTTTCAAATTGAGCATGCTTTGCTAGATTTGGGTGCAAGTGTCAACTTAGTATCTTATTCAGTTTACAAACAAATGAGGTTAGGCGAGCTTAAATTAACCATGATTACACTCCAACTCACTAACTGCTCTATTTAGGTACCATGGAAAATTTTAAAGGACGTTTTAGTCCAAGTAGAGAAATTCTACTTTTCCGTGGATTTTATTGTACTAGACACTGAACCATGTGTAAATGCTAGTGCTCAAGTTCCCATCATTTTAGGTCATCCATTCCTAGCAACTTCAAATGCAATCATAAATTGTAGGAATGGAATGATGAACTTGTCTTTTGGTAACATGACTCTAGAGCTAAATATTTTCAATCTATGTAAGCAGCCCATTGATAATAATGACATCCATGAGCTAAATTTCATGAACTGCTTGATAGAAGAAGAGGAATTGGAACCTAGTCTGATTGAGGAATTGATTTAAGTAATTAGGGTGAAAAAATATGATTTAGAAAAAATGCTTACTGAAATTTCTGATGATAATGAGAGCACTACCACCCAGGACATTGGTATGTACTAATAGAGACCACGCATTCAAATCCTATTTATCGAGGACTTGCGACCTCTGCCATCACCAACCAATGTTCTAAAGCTTGATCTAAAACCATTACCAAATGAGCTTAAGTATGTATACTTAGGTGAAAATAAAACTTATCCTGTGGTGATCTCTTCATTTTTAGAGAAGGATTAAGAGATTAAATTATTGAAAGTTCTAAGGGACCACAAAGGAGCCTTGGGCTGGACTGTTTCTGACATCAAGGGTATAAGCCCTTCCATATGCACCCATCGGATCCACCTCGATGATAATGCCAAACCAATTAGACAACCTTAAAGGCGTCTCAATCCAAACATGATGGAAGTTGTAAAAAATGAGGTGATCAAATTATTGGATGTGGGAATCATCTAACTAATATCCGATAGTGTTTGGGTGAGTCCAACTCAAGTAATCCCAAAGAAATCTGGAATAACTATTGTGCAGAATTCTAATAATGAACTCATACCAACACGTGTCACCACTGGTTGACGTGTTTGCATTGATTATAAAAAATTGAACTAAGTCACAAAGAATGACCATTTCCCTCTACCATTTATTGATCAAGTTTTAGAAAGGGTAGCAGGTCACTCAGTCTATAGTTTTCTTGATGGATATTCCCGATATAACCAAATAGAGATAGCCCTAGAAGACTATGAGAAAACCACGTTCACTTGTCCATTTGGCACGTTTGCTTTCAAACGGATGCCATTTGGATTGTGTAATGCCCCAACAACTTTCCAACGGTGTATGTTAAGTATTTTTTCAAATATGGTTAGAAAGTTTCTTAAGGTTTTCATGGATGACTTCTCTGTATTTGGGAGTAGTTTTGAGGAATACCTCAACAATTTATCTCTTGTCTTGTCTAGGTGTGAAGAGAAACACCTTATCTTAAATTGAGAGAAATGTCATTTCATGGTTCAAAAGGGACTTGTTTTGGGCCATGTTATCTCCAAAAATGAAATTGAGATAGATCTCTCAAAACTCGATATTATAGCTAATCTACCTATCCCCCGAACTGTTAGAGATATTAGATCACTTATAGGGCATGCTGGTTTTTATAAAAGATTCATCAAGGACTTTAGTGTCATTAATAGACCCTTGACTAATCTTCTTCAAAAGGATGTTTCATTTTAGTGGACAGATGAGTGTGCAAGTGCCTTTAATAAAATTAAATCATCCATTACCACATCACCTATAATGCGTCCACTAGATTGGACACTTCCTTTTGAACTAATGTGCGATGCAAGTGATTATACTATAGGGGCTGTTTTGGGCCAAAGGAAAGATAAACGGCCCTATGTTATTCAGTATGTGAGTAAAACTCTAAACTCGGCCCAAGTGACTACTCAACAACTGAAAAAGAGTTACTTGCAGTAGTTTTTTCTTTGGATAAGTTTAGGTCCTACTTGATGGGATCCAAAGTGGTCATTTTCACGGACCACTCAGCTTTGAAATATTTGTTATCTAAGAAGAATACAAAGCCGAGATTTTTGAGATGGATCCTCCTACTCTAAGAATTTGACTTAGAGATAAAAGATAAGAAAGGAGTAGAAAACATAGTAGCCGATCACCTTTCTAGATTGGTGTTAGATGATTCCACTGAGGAGATACATATCCAGAATACTTTTCCTGATGAACAATTATTTGTGATCTCCAAATTGCCTTGGTATACAGATATAGTGAACTATCTTGTAACAGGAAAAATGCCATATCATTGGAAGTCACAAGATAGGAAGTGTTTTGAAACCGAGGTTTGGAACTTCTTCTGGGATGACTGGTATTTATATAAATATGAGATTGATCAGATTTTTAGACATTGTGTCCCAGAGGATGAAGTTCAGAGTGTTATTTCCTTTTATCACATGGAAGCATGTGGTGGTCATTTTTCTGCTAAGAAAACTACTGCAAAAATCCTGCAGTGTGATTTTTACTGGCCCACCATGTTTAAAGACACCCATGCTTTCTGTGTTGCTTGTGATAGATGTCAAAGGTTGGGAAGAGTATCCCGGCGCAACATGATGCCTTTATCCCCAATTTTACCATTGGAGATTTTTGATTGTTGAGGTATTGATTTTATGGGCCCATTTCTATCTTCTTTTGGATTTCTTTATATATTGGTTTGTGTGGACTATGTTTCAAAGTGGATTGAGGCAGTTCCAAGTAGGACCAATGACAACAAAGTGGTCATACAATTCCTCAAGAAAAATATTTTTGCTAGATTTGAAACTCCAAAGGCCATCATTAGTGATGGCGGGTCTCACTTTTGCAATAGGACATTTGAGGCTTTGATGAAGAAATATGATATCAAACATAAAGTGAGTACCCCATACCACCTACAACCGAGTGGGCAAGCTGAAATTTCTAATCGGAAAATCAAACACATTTTAGAGAAAACTATAAGGCCAGATAGGAAGGATTAATCCCTCAGACTATCCAATGCTTTATGGGCTTATAGGACTGGTTATAAGACCCCGATTGGAATGTCTCCATACAGATTGGTGTATGAAAAGGCTTGCCACTTGCCTGTGGAATTGGAACATAGAGCCTACTGGGCAATAAAAAAATTAAACTTTGATATAGACAAAAGAAATTAGAGTTGAATGAATTAGAGGAGCTAAGGAGAGATTTCTATGAAAATTCTAAAATCTAAAAAGAGAGGACCAAAGCTTTTCATGACAAAAATATCCTGAGGAAGAATTTTAAACCTCAGTAAATGTCCTATTGTACAATTCCCGTCTCCAGTTCTTTCCGGAAAAGTTAAGATCAAGGTGGACAGGCCCCTTCATTGTGAAGAATGTTTATACTCATGGGGCTGTTGAAATTGAGAATCCATGTAATGACAATGTGTACAAGGTTAATGGTCAGAGATTGAAGCCTTATGTGGAAAACTTTCATTTGGGAGAGGAGTTCTTCCCTCTTCATGAGCCAGAATATTCAGATTGATGCTCCTGGTCTGACGGGGCATTTGTGTAGGATTTGTATCATATTCAATTTTTTTAGTGTCACATAGCAGGTGAGTTTTTTATGGTACGTACTATCCATCCTTTCTTTTATTTTTATGTTGTCTGCATTACATTATCATTACATTGAGGACAATGTAGATTTTAGGTTGGGGGTGTGGATAGTCATAAGTTTCAATTAGGTTTAAATTTATTTTTTTAGGTTTATGGAAATTTTTTTTTTAACATTTTCAAAATAATATTTTTATATACAAGAATGTGAACATGATATTTTGCGAATTACAAAGGCAAAATTAATACTTAGTCTAGGTTGATAGTAGTCAGAAATCTGATAACTGAAAATTATAGACTTGGGTTCAATTATCTAATCACTAGTTTAAAGTGAGCTATAATTTGATGTACTGAATTCACAATACACCCTAGCTAACTAAGTGAGGAATATGATATGTGAACTAGAATAACAACTTTTGATTCAAACAAGGTTGAATGAACTAGGACCATTGATATATATTTAAAAGAGAGAATATTGAAGGAAAAAAAGAGTGATGGAAAAAAGAAATTTTTATTATAGAGCATGAATGCAATGACCATAACAATCGTGTCAGTAATCCAGAGTAAGGATTACTTAGTATCCATTACTGTTACCATTACAAGTACGATACCTTAGGTTATGAAGCAAACCCGATGGAAATCTTCATCTAAGGGTGGTCTATAATAATGAGGATATGATGATAAAAGAAAAAATGTCATAAAATAATGAGATAACTAGAGATTTCATATTCTTGGGATGATTGAAAGGAGTTAGGATAGGGAATACGCATATTTCTCAAGGTTAGACTAGTGTCACGGAGTACCTAAAGATATTGGATCATAACTATTCTAAATTTTGATTAGGTCTCTGAACTCATGGATGTAATGGATTAAAAAATTGAGATTCTAACTAACTTCAGACTTAGGTTAAGTATTGTTTTGTTTTGGAATTCATATGATGAATGGATGCATAATTGTATAAATTTTTTAGTGTTGAAATATTTTTCTTGTTTTCAATGTTTGTGGGTAATATTTCTGGAAACCCTCACGAGACTATAACTCGTCCACTAGGGGAAACCTAGGGGTTTAAAGGCTTGTTGCATATGCTAAATGCAATTACGATTACCTGTGAAAGTGGTGTAATTAGAATTTTTTTCATTTTAATTTTTTTTAATTTTTTTTTTAAATTAATTTTTATTTTTATTTTTATTTTTCTTTGCTTATTTTGCTCCGGACTAGCAAAATGCTGGTTGGGGGGTGTGTTGAGACTCAAATATTGTATAATTTTTCCCATTTATATTTTGGTTTTATGAACATAAATCACCTTAATATTTTATTTTACTCATTATGTGTTGCAAGGTGAATTTATGAGCTTGAATTGAAAAAGGGTGCTAAAAAGCATGGATTTGATACTCAAGAATCACCAAGGCAAGTGATGGATCTTAGGAGACCAAGATCGAAGAATTCACATGCCAAAGATCCAAGAAAACTAAGTGAGGAATGAAAAGAATCAAAGATTTGAAGTGAAGAATCTTGAAATCATCCTGAAAAGTGTATTTTAAAGCTCTGAAGTCTATTTTGGAAAACTGCGCAGCAGGAAGTCTGTTTTAAACAAACTATACAGCGAGAAGTCTATTTTAAGAAAATACATATATTTGAGGCATTTTCTAGGGTTTTTCAACTTCGTACGAAAATTGGAGTTCCCTACTTATAAATAGGGCTTCTTAAGGCATTCTTAAACATCATTCAAAGCATTCAAGAGCACGATTTAAGGTCTTTAGAGGGTTTTCGATTTTATTTAAGATTTATAAATTGTTTTTTTCTTTTAGATCTTTTTTATTTGCATTTATTCTTTCTTGTTTCTTTCTTTCTTTATTCTAGTTATGTTTGTCTAAGTTCCTTCTAGCCTAAGCTAGAAGGGAAGCACATGGGTTTAATAATTCTTTAAGTTATGATGATTGATTGTTTTAATGATGAGAAGAATAGTGTATGCATGTTATCTATTATTTATGTTTTATTTTTTATCCTCTTGTGAGATCCATATGTTTCCATCATATGAGATCCACGTTGATGGATAGGCTTACCCTGGATCAATCAAATTTCCTAGATAGGAGATGTTCTCAACCTGTTATATTTTTTTGATATTCATTATCCTATAGATATTGAATACTTAAAATCGCTGGTGCTTGAGAATATTTGTCAATGGTGCAAATCCATTATTTTCTAATCTTTTATATCATTTATTAAAATATTTAAACTGTTTTATTTTCCGATTAGGTTGACTATAGTGCTTAGATCCTAGTTGCGTTATCCAAGTCATCATGATTTTGGAACATTAACCTATGTGTGGAACTTTGAAGCTTGGGTGTTATTTTATTCAGTTGAATTACATCCATTCAAAAATTCCAAAATCAAATCATCAGATTAATTTTTATTACTTAGTTTGTTTTGCATTTAATTTTTTTCTCCTCACAATTCATCTCCCTGTGGGATCGACCCTGTATTCACGGGATACTACTTACGAACCTCTGCACTTGGAGGCAAGCAATCAACCGACTCCTTTACGCAGCACCATGTAAAGGTGAAAGTTGGACGCAGGTCTTGCGAGGGAAACCATTGCCTGTCCGGCAATATCTTTTTCTCCTTCATAGATCTGATCAGATCTTGGATGGTGTTGTGTTGTCCCTAAGTGGGCCTCTGAATGGATGGCCTTGATCATGCTTTTGAAGGCGGGACCTTTTGATTGGTGGCAGATCCTTCTACGAAATCATCTGTGTGAAAATCGGGAAGTGCATCCTTCCGCACTTGTTTCCCTCCTTATCCTCAACATACGTGTGGTCGGAATCACTTCTACTGGGTTTTGGATGGCTCTGCTCGTCCCACGTATCCTTCGTGAGATTTCCTTACGCATGGAATTCGAAACCGGATTGGTTTCTTTTTATGTTGCTTGCGGACGAAGTTTCGGGAGGAGTTTGACTGTCTTCTTAATTCCTGTTGGGAGCGGAAGGAGGTGGGGTTTGATCTGATTCGACCTACGAATCTAGTGGATGGTTCAGATTGATGTGGGTCACCATGATGGTGGCCCACCAGCGTCCTCAAAAGACACTGCCTGTTAACGCTTGCAGTGCAGAGGCTTCTCCTTTGCTGGAAGTTGGGTGACACACATGCACAGTCTCATATGGAAACCGCCAGGATTCGGACAAGGTAGCTTCCGAATGTGATGGACGGTTCGGATCGAACGGATGGGTGGTCTTGATGGGCCAAACCGTCCTTTAAACGGACGCTGTTCATTCATTACAGTCGACGAGATTTCTGGAGAAATCTTCCTCCTTTAAAGATTTCACGGGTCAACAAGGGTTGGCCGTGTTGGCAAATCAGGTGTGTTGTGAGTGTATGCACACTCTATGCACATGCAACTGCACTAGGGCCCACATGGATGCCTTTGACAAATCCAGTCCGTACGTCTATCTTGTAAGACCCTATTAGGGTAGAGGATTGAAAATGGGGCAGATCTAAGGCTTAGGTGGACCATATCAACTGTGATATAATTGTTAAGTGTCATTTATCATCGTTATGATGGTTGGATCGGTTGGTTATGATAGTTAAGCGAGGATATTTGGTTATATAATGATCATATCTCACAAATCAACGGTCAGATGAGTTACTCTATGGATAGAGATCATTCCCAACGGTTAAATTTGTGTTTGGAGAATAGATGTACAACTAGGATGGCTAGGTTGATATCATACACACATACATATTACGTTAAATTTCATAGTAACACTCGAGAACTTCAATACTCGGGTATTGAAAAGTTTAGGGTCTTACATGGAGTTAAGGTGGTCATCATTTAGCTATGTAGGATCATAGATCAATGTCTAAATTTTGTATGATCTCATAGTCATACGAGGCCAAAGTATTGTCCAAATTTGAATTGCGATTGACAATGTAAAATGGGTTAATCAGAGGCTCCAAATTTAGAAAGAGTTCGTAAGCTTAAGAAAAAGCCTAACAAGGTGGGGTTCTCACATTTCACACTCGATCCATGTGATATGCAATCCAAGTCATTCATATAAAGGAAAATATCCCACTACGAGTACTCACGATCTTTCCTCACTCGATGGATACCAAAATCAACGGTTAAGGGATTGATTTGTCAATTGGGTCACTTTTACAATGATCTAAGGGCTGAAATTCTACGTGTATAGTTTATTTATGACATATAGGCATGGTATAAAATTTCACATCAAACAGATCATAAGAACCATATTATCTGGAATTCAAGGGTCTAGGTTAATGACATTAAGTATTCTCTAACTTCCGATGTCCGTAACGTTGAACTACACCATTCGAGTGCATAGAAATTTAGCAAGAATTCTTTATTTTTCATGCTCTTTCTATTACCCTAGTTTGAGCCTTGATTGCTTTTAGATAACCAATATGCATTTTTAATGGGCTATACCGCCCCGAGGTCTAATCAATACTTTCATAAATCTAATAAAGAAGTTAGCCGGTAATTATGGCATATAGAAAAACTTGATGGTTAGTACTTTAATCATGTATGTAGGTGGGTGTACTATCAATTTTGTAAATTAATGAACACTAGTGGATTTTTACAGTGGTCAAGAGGTAAAACATATATACCGTTAGGTTCAAGTGACTTGTTCATATATGTAAGTTCCTCATATTGTAGTTTTGATGGTGGGTTAAGCATATTCATAGGTGTGAACAAGATGAACGGATAAAAATATTGATTCGATACATGTATGAAAAGGTGTAGAGATCAGATAGTTAGTTTACTATGTTTGAGTGGCCAAAATCAAAGTAGACGGTAAGATGTCTTTATCTGGCGGTGAATATTTGACTAAATAGTTAGTTATGATGGACATGTGAGAATACTTGGATATATGATGGTCTGTCTTACAAATCGATAGTCGGATGTCTTGATCTATGGATTAAGATTATTCCCAACGGTTAGATTCAGGTTAGTGAATAGATGTAAGGTTAGGACAAACTAAATTGGTGACATACACATGTATATACTAAATTAAATTCATGGTAACACTTGAGTAATGAAAAGTACGCGGTGTTACATCTGATTATCTAGAATTTAAGATGGGCACAATATATTGTCGATCAAACACATAACATTAACTTGATAGCCACTGCTTATGTTCTAGATGGTGGTGATGAGAACATATGGACTTTGCCTATCACTTGATGACGCATGATGAATCACATTTTCTAAAATGGCTTCTACACTTCACTTTCCACACACAAGTTATAAAATGATATCATCTAGATGTTTTACCACCTTAGCTTAAGGGTTGATTGCTTGTGTTTTCTCTACTGGATTGATTAGATTTAAGGCGTTATTTAGATGATGCTAATCAAAGGTACAATTAAGGGATGTGGACCAATAGATCTTAATATGCTTAAAAGGATTTCCCTGTTTAGATCGTGCATGTAAAATATGACTTCAAATGGTTGTCTTATTCAGTGGGAGAAAATAGACATAATAATGACTCTAGTTTGGTGATTAATTTCCACCCTTGTGGGTAGATATACTTCTTATATTTGTATTTTAGATATCATATCTGTGTAATTTCACTCGTATAGTGACACTATCAGTTTAACATGTGATATGCCATGAGTTCCATAGTGATCCAAATGTGTGATATGCACTGAAATTCTTATCTTTTAGATCAATTAAAGTTCTTAAGTGAATTGTGATTGTCGGGTGATCAGGTTTTCGATCACAAGGATAAATGGCATAAAGAATGAAAATAACAACTGTGGAAATTGAATGCACTTGGCTTAGTGTATAAGACAATAAGAGTTACCATTAGAGAGACTTAATAACTTCTTATACGATTAGTATGATTCCTTAATTTAAAAGCTAAGAAGTCTCTTTTGACATGTGTGCTTGATTGATTTAAGCACATAGTAGTTTTAGGACAAGCGGAAGATTGTTGGAGTTAGTCTACTAGAAAACCAATGGCGCACTAATCCACTAGCCATGTGGATGTGATAGGGTCAGTTTTAGCCATTAATCTAAATGATCATGACTTCTGCTTAGAAATATGTTTGATGCCTTATATATATTTAGTGTCACATTAATCTTATGTTCATTGGGTTGTGTGAGTAGTACACGATACAACCTTTGGTATCAGGGAACTTGAGATTAGACATTGGTCTGCATCAATAGTCACTAATCAAAGAGAGTTGTGTTTCATGGATCTAAATGCCTAGATGAGCCACATTAACACATAATACTTGATATATTTATGAACATTGATCTTTGAGATGTATGATCATCATTTGTTGAGGGGACCGACTTGGGTCACGACAGAAAGTCTCCGTCATCGGGAACCAACTTGGTATCGGTCACAGCATTTTGCCCTTACCCTATATAATAGTGATGAAAGCCAGGATGGGAAAGTCTTTGAGCTATACGTGCAGAGAGGTGATGATGCTTTAGCTCCATAACACAAAGATCCGGAGGTGGACTAGCCTAATTGAGGAAGCCTCGTCCGAATAACGAAGTCATGATGCACCATCCTAAAAATCAAAATTCAAAGTGTCAAGCATAATTACAGGTAAAAGAGAACACGTTGATGGACTTTGGTCATCCTAACCAACCAAAATGCAAGATCGCTCACCAAATTGAGATTTGGCTGATGTCCCACGAGCAACAAAATAAGGTTACATGGGCCCCAATTGCATCCAACTAGGCAAATGGGTCATTTAGACCTTGTCACGTCTCGAAATTTGGATACCTGAGTAAAGTGATTCGAGACTCAAATCCCAAGCTTTTGAACTAATATATTTTGATATTAACATCATATACACAATAATTCAAACCATTTATAAAATCAACATTAATATAAAGAGACATTCTATTGAAAAAAATTCCAAGCCATTATAAAATTCACTGATCACTCATCCTTACTTTTTATTACATTGATGATTGAAATTTAAACTAAAACTATTACAGCTGAAGGAATAGTAATGAAAAGTAAACCAAGTCTAGAGCACTGGAAGAACTAATACTAGTGGCCTGCACGTTCGAAGTGCTCCTAGCTCAGTGCCTGAAAGATATCAGACTGGGATCATGTCCTTCGAATCCTTAGAAATTTCAGATTAACAGATAAATAATATAGATACTAATAAACTTAAAATCAATACATACATCATGCATGTAGTTCTCGACATAAAAAAGTAAATAGTATATCATGACTTTTAGAGAATTTGGGGCACAACATCATGTTCATTTCAGATCATCCAGGGCAGAGCACCCGTGCATATACTTTTAGGAAATCTAGGGCAGAGCATCGTATTTATTTATTTTTTCCTAGGGTAGTGCAATTCGTGCTATCATTAGATGTGTTATGAATGCATCAAATATAACTAACATAATCTTTTGTTCTTTCCAACATAACGTAAACACGTTTTTAATTCATCATCACATAATCTTACTTCCTTTTCAACATAACTTAAGCATGATCACAATTCATCATCACGTCCAAAATTAAACTCAAAATAAAAGGTAAACATATGAAATTTAAAATACACTTAAGGTTCGACTAGAACATCCATTACTAATGCATTAGGCAGTCTTCTATACGCCCCGTTGGGTACCAACGTAATATCAATAATTGATTTTGGTTTTCTTCGTATTCTTGTTATTCTTCGAAATCACAAGTGCAATATGGGATGACCGACCTGAATTTCCAATCTCAGTCTGATCGTATGAGTTACTTAGTTGAGTTAATTTTCGACTGTTAATTTAGCCATTCTAGTTAAGCTACCTGATAGGTAGTTTGTTTCAACAGTTGGAATTTTCTTATTGGCTAAAGCGGCCATGACATTTCTGTATTTGGCCATGAAGGCCATGATGATTCTCCATGCAGACATTATGGTTTTCTTGGAGAGGTGCGTCAGCCGTCAGACTACTATATAGATCTTATGACAGCATCGTTCATATAACACATGCATAGGTGGAATGCCTTTTTTCTAGTTATCTTCATGATAAACTAGCTTTTTGTAAGACCCGTATCCTAATTCGTATCGTTCCATAGGCTTCCGCGGTCGTTCCGGTCGAATTCCAGCGACCCTCGACCTCAAATCGGTATTTGCACGCAATCCTAAGTTACAACCCATAGATTTAAGTCAGCTTGACTCGAAACTTATATCCGAGCGACTACTCCGTTGCCACAGTTCTAAAGCCGCGTCTCGCGGGCCAATGGGATACCTAGAGTAGAAGATATGAGCTCGCATTCATTTCGAGAAAAACGCCGCGCGTGCGAATTCCGACAGAATCTCTACAACTTATCCCATCAATCAATTAATTAATCAATCAATCAATCAAGTACACACCATACCACAAGTACAAACAACCCATCTCTTTCCCATTCCCAAAGTCAACTTTCTCTCTCTACCCATCCCTTTCTTACAACTCCATCACTCCACCCATCACCCATCACTCCATATCTTTTATCCCATCAGTTCCCTCTCTCTCTTCACTCCCAAGCAACGAAAAAAGTCCAATGTCTAAGCCTTCTAAGAGTAACCCAATTGTGGCCCACTTCTCTAGTACCCAATCTCTTATCTCCACCATCAAAACTTCATCATCCACTATCAAAAGTTGAGCATAGGAGCTAAAGAAGCTAAGGGACAAGGAAGAAGGCCGATAGGTTGGTGATCCACTGTTAATTTTCAATTTGATGGCCCATTTGTGATGGGACCCAATTTGACCTATGTGTTGTAATCATATGAGGGGCCCATAGTGGCGGGGTCCCTCCACTACACCAATTTCTCTCTCTCTCTCTCTCTCTCTCTTTGATGTGTGGCCCACCTTGATGAATTGAATAGATCCAGACCATCCATTAGTGGTAGCCACCCTACTGTGTACTTGCTGGACGGTTTTGGACAGCCCAAATGAAGGGAAAAACACAATTGTCAGTTTGATCCAAACTAGGTGGGCCACCAACGTGTGAACCCACTGTGTTGTGTGTATTTTATTCACACCGTCCGACAATTTGCATTGCTGGACTATCTGTCCAGCAGTTTGCAGACCCATCGGATGGGTTATATTCACCATTCAGCAAGGGGACGTGGACCCCATAGGAAGCAGATTGGTTGGAGTACCGTATCCCAGCTATATAGCTGATGTATTGATATCATTAGGTGAGCCCTGATCATGATCGTGAGGGTTGTATTATATCCCGACCGTTCATCTAGGGACCCACGAGCAGCAATATAGCTGCTATAACAAGCGTTTGCAGATCCGTGGGTCCCACAGGATGTAAGTGTTGCATCTATACCGTTCAACCATTTATGGAGGATGTCTCATGGTATGAGACAGATAAGAATTTTAGGTGGGACCACCTAATGTACGTGTTTTATCTGCACACCGTCCAACTGGACAGTGCATGTGTAGCGCGTGGATCCACACCGTCCATTGCTTGGACGGTGGGCCACTATAACACATGAAATACATGTATTCTATCCAGTTGTCCATCTATCTGGATGCTGGGCTTTTTAAAAAAAAATAATAATTATAATAATAATATAATATTGTATATATATATATATATATATATATATATATATATATATATATATATATATATATATATTTGGTGGGCCCACGTGGGACCCACCTTTAATGTTGCATTTTATATCCTGCACCATCCATCTGGACGGTGCCATGTGAGGTCCTTTGTATGTGGTGCATCTTCACTGTCCACTGCTTAGGACGGTGGGAATCCCACCTAATGTATGGGTCTTATCCACAACGTCCAGGTGGCTGGACGGTGAGACCCACCACTGATATATACATTACATTCACACTATGGCCACCTTAATTTGTGCGTTACATCCAAATCGTCCATCCAAACGGTGAGCTTGTCTCAAGGCTTGAGATAAAATGAGGCAGATCTATCAGGTGGACCACATTGTAGCAAATAGTGGGGATTGAACGTCTACCATTGAAACCCCTTTTAGGGTCATGGAAATTTTAGACCAATATGGAATTTATTTTTCCTCTTAACCTAAGTCCTTGTGACCTTATGAACAGATTGGATAGAAAATAAACGCTATGGTGGGCCCTGTGGGGTTTTATCAGTGGGAATCATTATCACCACTGTTATTTGTGGTATGGCCCATTGGTGCGACCCATATGATGTGGCCCATTTAATGTATGTTGGCCCATTGGTGCAGTCCATTTGATGTATATTAGCCCATTGGTGTGACCCATATGATGCGGCCCATTGGTGCTGCCCATTTGATGTATATTGCCCATTTGATGTATGTTGGCTCATTGGTGCGGCCCATTTGATGTATATTGGCCCATTGGTGCGACCCATATGATGCGACCCATTTGATGTATGTTGGCCCATTGGTACAGCCCATTTGATGTGGCCTATTTGATGTATATTGGCCCATTGGTGCGGCCCATATGATACGGCCCATTTGATGTATATTGGCCCATTGGTAGGGCCCATTTGATGCAGCCCATTTGATGTATATTGGCCCATTGGTGCAGCCCATTTGATGTGGCCCATTTGAAGTATATTGGCCCATTGGTGTAGCCCATTTGATGTATATTGGCCTATTGGTGCGGCCCATTTGATATAAGTTGACCTATTGGTGCGACCCATTTGATGCGTCCCATTTGATGTACGTTGGCCCATTGGTGTAGCCCATATGATGCGGCCCACTTGATGTATATGATGCCTGTTGAGATTTATTTGAGGCCCATTGGTTGAGGCCCAATGTAATGTATATGAGGACCACGAGTAAGGCCCGATGAGACGTATGTGAGGCCTTTATATGGGGCTGAATGTGTTGTATATGAGGGCCATTGCGATGTAAGATTCCACCATGATGTATGTAATTAATGATGTTTATGGCGGCCATGCCTTGGGAGCAATGATGGTTTGAAGTCTACATTGTAAGAGCAATGATGGTTAAATGTCCGCATTGTAACTCTCCCTATGGCTCATTGTTAGGCCCATGCTGTTGTGTGTAGGCCGTCTAGGCTCATCTTCGTTATGAAAAGAGTTCGTCACCATATAACATACTTAGTATAACTCCATGATTCATGCCCATACGCATCATATGTATGCTTGATATGAGGAGTGATTGATCATAGCATACGCCTTCGGGCAGATTGTTTATGGGGCTCCCTGATAGGCGGGGTTGCCCCATATGAGCGCACGGTATGCTCAGGATTGCTACATGATTGATAGCGTGATTCATGCACCTTGCATTTGTATGATATGATTACCGTACGCCTTAGCGACATTAGAGCTGTGGCCTCCACAGGCATTCATGGATGGCAGGATCGGACATCGAAAATACTGTTACTAGCATTGGAGCGCCATAGATATCCCTGGGTGAAAATTCCTAAACTCGATCGTATTAGAGGATGACTCCAACGTCGAGACCGAGTGGATACATGAGTGCACGAGGGCCGCATACTAGTAGACAGCGTCTCCCATTGTGTCATGGCCGGTTGGAAAGGGGTGTGACCTTATCCGCCTGAGTTAGGGAGCAATATCTAGGTTGAGTTTGACCAGCTTGAGGAATGGGTCCGCTATTGATGAGCCGGACTTGATATTGGCAGGGGGATAGTGAGGTCTCTTCCACTTACCTAGTTGTGTGCTTGGATAGGGGCGACAAGCTGGCGTAGAGTGTACGAGACCCTGGTGATTGTTCAGCATGAGAACTCTACTGATATTTGATGCTTTAGTGATGAATTGCATTGATATGTGGATTCAAATGAGGACTGCTATGCTTGAGTTGCATCTCGCATCAGATGGGCTTGGTATGGCTGACATCATTCACTCCTTGCACCGTATGGCCTTGATGTGGGCGATAACATTCATACCTTGCATCGCATAGCCTTGGTATGGCTGATTGCATTCATGAACTCATCAGTATGATTCTGCGTTACTCTGATATTGCATTTTGAGCACGCTCGTATTGCGCACATACTTACACCACCCTCTAAGCTTCCTATAAGCTTATGCATGATTGATGCATGCAGGTGACACCAGGATGTAGTCATAGCTTAGTCGCAACAGGAGCGTGCAGTCAAGATTTAGGAGTTTCTGTTATTATTATTATCTTGTATATCCCTTCATATGCATTATACCTTAAAGTTTTTTATCATAGTGGATTTTGCGATGGTGTTCTTGTGGTTATTGTTCGTGGGTTATGCTTATAGTTATGTTCATTATGAATCAAATTAATGTTGAAAATTCTCCTTGTAAGACCCCAGGATTAGAACTTGGTAAATGGGTACCAGGAATCGAGAATGGGGTTCTACGGAGGTTGTCGACGCCGAATTCTGCGATCAGGAATTTTGTGAGCCCGGTTTTCAAGTTTGGGGAGTGACAGAAGTTGGTATCAGAGCATAACTTGAGAATAACTCAGGAGAACATCACATATCTACTATGACCTTAAGACAATTAGGTCCCGAGTTTGAATAGCTTAGCGATTTTCTATTATTGACCCTTATCGTACATTCCTTCGAGAGTGCTCAAGGTTAATTGGCACACTTGTTCTTTCTTATAGGACTTACCACCCAGGAGAGTGACTCAAGCGACTCCCGCTCTATCACCTGAGGCTCCTGCTTTACTATCTATGACTCCCACTCCACCACCAGAGATCCGTACTCCCCAGCCTAAGGTTGTCGTTCCTCCACCTGAGACCGGTGCGGATCCGACCGTACCCATGAGTGCCTCACAATTACAATAGATATTGTAGCCTGTGATGGCCACCCTTTAGGGACAAGGCACACACCCTATTGTTTCGCCAGCCCAGGCAGAGCAGGAGCGCACGAGCCCCCTTCTTTGAGAGTTCCAATAGCTCGATCCCCCGTGTTTCCAGGGTGAGTCAGATTCGATAGTAGCTGAGATATGGTGCTCCAAGGTGGAAAAGATTTTTGATATGATGACATGTATAACACAACAGTGGGTCCGGTTGACAGTATTTCTTTTTCAGGGGGAGGCCAAGCACTGGTGGACCTCCGTTACCCGTGTTGCAGGGCCTGATTTCGTCTGGACATGAGAGAATTTCGTAGACCGATTCAAGCAGTAATACTTCTCCGACCACATTCACTGGCAGCGAGTGTTAGAGTTCGAGACCTTGGTGCAGGAAGACATGTATGTGGCATAGTACGCCGCTCATTTTGTAGCGTTATTGAGGTTTGTGCCGTATTTGGTTGATGATAAGGGGCGGAAGGCTCGCCGTTTTGAGAACGGCTCGCGTTATGGTCTTCGAGGCCATGTTATTGGGCATTAGCTCTTGACTTTTAGGCGGTAGTACGGAGGGCTTAGATTTACAAGACTGAGTGGGACAGCACGCAGAGTGACCGTGATCAGAAGAGAGACCAAAAGAGGCAGGTCGCCTCCGGTAGCTCCCATCAGCAGCAGTGTCGTCAATAGCAGAGGCGCACAAGCCACCCATCCACCAGAGCACCCGTAGCACCAGCGGCACCACCTTAGAGGTAGCTTCCCGGTGCCCGTTATGGATGTGGTGGGATAGGACACCGTAGGTGGGAGTGTCCCCGACCGCAGCAGCACCAGTCGAGAGCACCACATCAACCTGCACAGTAGCAGCTGAGAGCACCACATCAGTCTTCACAATAGCAATGACAATAGCTCCCACCGCTGAGTCCCCCTTGGCATCAGCATCAGCACCAACATCAGCACTAGCCTCCGAGACCACAACAACAGAGATAACAGTTTCAACCGCCTCAGTGACAGCTACAATAGTAGTACCCTCAAAGGGCACAGACACCTCCCTAGCCAGCTCAGACTAGGTTCTACGCGGCTTAGTAGGATCCGCAGTCATCTGGAGGAGTCGTTGAGGGTATTCTTTCCATCTCTGCATGCATCGCCCGAGTATTATTTGATTATAGTGCTTCACATTCATTCATATCCGAGGGATTTTGCCATTCAACTGGATTATCGATAGAGTCTGCTAGTGAGGGATTGACCTTATCGACGCCCTTGGGGAAGACTACAGTGTTGGGCCATTTCTGTTCGTCTTGCCCTATTCTGGTTGGTAATATCTTTTTGTCTGCCGACTTATTTGTGCTACCGATGTCAGATTTCGATGTCATCTTGGGTATGGATTGGCTTGCCGAGTACCATGCCGTGTTGGACTACTTCGCGCGGACAGTCATGTTCTCCCGGCTTGCCTCAGTTCCAGTTCGTTGCCGAGCCTCGAGGAGAGTCGTTGTCTTGTCTCATTCTTGCATAGTTGAGGAGCCCGTTGCCTTGTGTATCAACCTGATGCCGGTTGTTTACGATTTTTTCGACGTGTTCCAGGAGATTCCAGGATTGCCACCGCGCCGACATATTGAGTTCTAGATTAATCTCGTGCCTAGTAACGTGCCTATTTCGAAGGCCCCATATCGTTTGACATCGATGGAGTTGAGGGAGCTGCAGCGAAAGTTGGACGAGTTGCATGAGTTAGGATTCATTCGTCTAAGTAGTTCACCTTAGGGAGCACCGGTACTCTTCATCAGGAAGAAGGATGGCTCATTGAGGCTCTACGTAGATTACCGTGAGCTCAATCGGGTTACGATAAAAAATAAGTATCCGCTTCTGAGGATCGATGACTTATTTGATCAGCTGTAGGGTGCACAGTTCTTTTCAAAGATTGACATGCGTTCCGGTTATATCAGATTTGGGTCTGAGAGAAAGACATCCTGAAGACGGCTTTCAGGATGCGTTATGGTCATTTTAAGTTTCAAGTCATGTCCTTCAGATTGACCAATGCACTCTTGGTCTTCATGCAATTGATGAACGAGGTCTTCCCTCTGTATCTCGATCAGTTTATTGTGGTCTTTATCGATGACATTCTGATCTATTTGAGGACCCTTGAGGAACATGTGTAGCATTTAAAGATTGCATTGCAGGCCCTCCATGCCCACTAGATGTATGCAAAGCTAGAAAAGTGTGAGTTTTGATAGGAAGAGGTGAAGTTTCTCGGTCACGTGGTGACGAGGGAGGGTGTCGTAGTGGACCCCTCGAAGGTTGAGGTAGTGCGTCAGTGGGATCAGCCCACGAGTGTGTCCGAGATCCGAAGTTTTCTTGGTTTGGCTGGCTACTACCAGCGTTTCATTGAGGGCTTCTCCCGGATCACAACCCCATTGACCAGGTTGACTCGGAACGGCGCAGAGTTTGTTTAGAGCGACACCTGTAAGCAAGCATTTATGGAGCTAAAGGACCGCCTCACGTCCGCTTCTATTCTCACTCTTCCCTTTGTGAGTGATGGATTTATTGTATTTACTGATGCTTCGTGTATTGGCTTGGGTGCTGTCCTGATGCAGCACGGGAGACCAGTGGTTTATGCGTCTCTCCAGCTCAAGGTCCATGAGCTGAATTACCCCACATATAATTTGGAGTTGGCAGCAGTCGTTTTCACACTGAAGGTGTAGAGGCACTATCTCTATGGGGTTAGGTTTGAGCTCTTCTTCAACCACAAGAGCTTAAAATACCTATTCTCTCAGTTCAAGATAAACATGAGGCAGAGACGTTAGATGGACCTCCTGAAGGACTGATTTTGATCTCCAGTTCCACCCAGGCAAGATAAACGTGGTGGCGGATGCCCTCAGTCGTCAGCCACGAGGCCCGGTGGCACACTTGATGATTTAAGAGTAAAGGATACTTAAGGATATGACAGCATATGATTTTGAGTTCGGTCTGCAATCTTCTATCATGCAGTTATCGAGCCTGTCGATTCAACCCTCTCTTGTCGCAAGGGTGATCGAGGCTCAGCAGGCTGAGGAGTCATTATAGAGTTATATGGCTGAGGCGACATCTAAGAGTTAGTCAGATTGGTAGATTAGTTATGATGGTAGACTTCGCTTCAGAGGTCGATTATGTGTCCCGAATATTCCTGAGTTGCACAAGATCTTATGGTTGAGGCACATCGATCACAATTTTTTATTCACCCTGGCTCAACGAAGATGTATCGAGATATTAGGCGATAGTATTTTTGGATGGGGATGAAGCACCAGATCGCCAGTTTTGTAGCTGAGTGTGACACATGCCAGCATGTTAAGGCTGATCATCAGAGACCCCCAAGGCCATTGCATCTGTTGAGCGTCCCGACGTGGAAGTGGGAGCACGTGTCAACGGATTTCATTATGGGCTTGCCGAGGACTCAGCGCTATCGTGACACCATCTGGGTTGTTGTGGATCGTCTGACGAAGTTGACACATTTTCTTGTGATTCGTGTGATCGTCTGACGAGGTTGTTCATCGAAGATATTGTGAGACTGCATGATATTCCAGTCTCGATCGTTTCTGACTGAGACCCGAGGTTCATGTCTCAGTTTTGGAGGAGCTTTTAGAGAGCGATGGGGTCTGTTTTGCAGCTCAGCACCGCGTATCATCCGTAGACCGATGGCCAGATTGAGAGGGTCAACTAGATCCTTGAAGATATGCTTCGGGCCTGCGTGATTGACTTTAGGGGTAACTGGGATGAGCATCTACAAGTAGCTGAGTTCACATATAATAACAACTATCAGGCGACCATTGACATGACTCCTTTTAAGGCACTGTATGGTAGACCATGCAGATCTCCAAGTTGTTGGATTGAGGTCAGAGAGCGGTGTCTCCTAGGTCTCGAGCTTGTGTAGCAGACATCAGAGGCTATCGATATCATCAGGTAGAGAATGCGCACAACTCAAAGCCGGCACAAGAGTTTTATTGATCGCTGGTATCATCTCTTGGAGTTCGCTGTTGGGGACAGAGTGTATCTCAAGGTCTCGCCTATGAAGGGCGTAGTTTGATTTCGAGCAAAGGACAAGCTTGCCTTGAGATTCATTGGACCTTTCGAGATCACTAGGTACATTGGCACTATGGCCTATCGGTTTGCCTTGCCATCTCAGTTGTCTGGCATCCACAACATTTTTCATGTCTCTATGCTCAGAAAGTGTGGGTCAGACATCATTCCTGTTATTGATTGGCAACCACTGGAGGTTTTACATTGAGCAGCCAGTTAGTATTCTTGATTAGAAGGAGCAGGTCTTCCCGACCAGGGTCATTCCCTTGGTGAAGGTGTAGTGGGGTCACCATTCTGTTGACGAGGCGTCTTGGGAGCGTGAGGCCAAGATTCGAGAGCGCTATCCCTATCTCTTTGACGATTGATTATGTATTGTATCTTGTATGTTGTCTTCGAATTTATATGATGATGCTATATTTCCTTTTCTTTATGAGTTATGTCTAATTGTGATGATTGCATAAATTTTAAAGCCAAAATTTTTATTAGGAGGGAAGAGTTGTAAGATCCGTATCCTAGTTCGTACCGTTCCATAGGCTTCCGCGGTCCTCCCAATCAAATTTCGATGACCCTCGACCTGAAATCGACATTTGCGCGCAATCCTAAGTTGCAGCCCATAGATTTAAGTTAACTTGATTCAAAACTTGTATCCTAACGACCGCGCCGTCGCAGCGGTTCCAACGCCACGTTTCGCGTGCTGATGCGATACCCAGACCAGAAGATATGGGTCCACGTTCATTTTGATGAAAATGCTGCGCATGCGAATTTCAAGAGAATCTCTACAACTTATTCAATCAATTAAGTCAAGTACACACCATACCACAAGTACAAGCAACCCATCCTTTTCCCATTCCCCAAGTTAACTCTCTCTCTCTACCCATCCCTTTCTTATAACTCCATCACTCCACCCGTCACCCATCACCCATCACTCCATCTCTTTTCATCCCATCACTTCCTCTCTCTCTCTCTCATTCTCTCTCTTCACTCCCAAGCAATAAAAAAATCCAACGTCCAAGCCTTCCAAGAGCAACCCAAGTGTGGTCCACTTCTCTACCACCCAATCTCTCATCTCCACCATCAAAACTTCATTATCCACCATCAAAAGTTGAGCATAGGAGCTAAAGAAACTAAGGGACTAAGAAGAAAGCTGATAGGTGGGTGATCCACCATTGATTTTCAATTTGATGGCCCACTTGTGATGGGACCCAATTTGACCTGTGTTGTTATCATATGCGGGGCCCATAGTGGCGGGGTCCCTCCACTACACCGATTTCTCTCTCTCTCTTTTATGTGTGGCCCACCTTGATGAATTGAATAGATCCAGACCATCCATCAGTGGCAGCCACCCTGCAGGGTACCTGCTGGACGATTTTGGGCAGCCCGAATGAAGGGAAAAACACAAATGTCAGTTTGATCCAAACTAGGTGGGCCACCCACGTGTGAACCCACTGTGTTGTGTGCATTTTATTCACACCATCCATCAGTTCGCATGCTGGACTGTCTGTCCAGCAGTTTGCAGACCTATCGGATGGGATATATCCACTATCCAGCAAAGGGACATGGACCCCATAGGAAGCAGATTGGATAGAGTACCGTATCCCAGCTATATAGCTGATGTATTGACGTCATTAGGTGGGCCCTGATCACGATCATGAGGGTTGTAATATATCCCGACCGTTCATCTAGGGACCCACGAGCAGCAATATAGCTGTTGTAACAAGCGTTTGCAGATCTGTGGGTCCCACAGGATGTAAGTGTTGCATCTATACCATTCAACCATTTATGGAGGATGTCTCATGGTATGAGACAGATATGAATTTCAGGTGGGACCCACCTTAATGTATGTGTTTTATCTACGCACCGTCCATTTGGATGGTGCATGTGTAGCAGGTGGATCCACATCGTTTCATTGCTTGGACGGTGGGCCACTACAACACATGAAATACATGTATTCTATCTAGCTGTCCATCTATCTGGATGCTGGGCTTTGTCAATAATAATAATAATAATAATATTATTATATAGATATATGTATATCTGGTGGGCCCACATGGGACCCACCTTTAATGTTGTATTTTATATCCTGCACTGTCCAAATGGATGGTGCCATGTGAGGTCCTTTGTATGCGGTGCATGCGCACCGTCCACTGCTTGGGATGGTGGGAATCCCACCTGATGTATGGGTCTTATCCACATCGTCCAGGTGGCTGGATGGTGGGACCCACCGCTGATGTATATATTACATTCACACCGTGGCGACCTTGATCTATGTGTTACATCCAAATCGTCCATCCAAACGGTGAGCTCGTCTTAAGGCTTGAGACAAAATGAGGTAGATCTATCAGGTGAACCACATTGCAGCAAACAGTGGGGATTGAACGTCTACCATTGAAACCCCTTTTGGGGTCACAAAAAATTTAGACCAATATGAAATTTATTTTTCCTCTTAACCTAGGTCCTTGTGACCTTATGAACAGATTGGATAGAAAATAAATGCTATGGTGGGCCCTGTGGGGTTTTATCAGTGGGAATCATTATCACCACTGTTATTTATGGTATGGTCCAGATGATCTTCCACTATGATTCATTTGGGTAATGCTCTATAATAACCTCTTTAAATAGATTAATGGTGTAGATGGCGCGACCCACTTGATATACATGAGGCCCATTGGTGCGACCCATATGATGCGGCCCATTTGATGTATGTTGGCCCATTGGTGTAGCCCATTTGATGTGGCCCATCTAATGTATATTGGCCCATTGGTGCGACCGATATGATGCGGCTCATTTGATGTATGTTGGCCCATTGGTGTGGCCCATTTGATGTATATTGGCTCATTGGTGCGACCCATATGATGTGGCCCATTTGATGTATATTGGCCCATTGGTGCAGCCCATTTGATGTATATTAGCCCATTGGTGCAGCCCATTGGATGTATATTAGCCCATTGGTGCAGCCCATTTGATGTATATTAGCCCATTGGTGCGGCCCATTTAATGTGACCCATTTGATGTATGTTGACCTATTAGTGCGACCCATTTGATGCGGCCTATTTGATGTATGTTGGCCCATTGGTGCGGCTCATATGATGCGGCCCACTTGATGTAAATGAGGCCCTTTGAGACGTATTTGAGGCCCATGGGTTGAGGCCCAATGTAATGTTTATGAGGCCCATGGGTTAAGGCCCAATGTAATGTATATGAGGCCCATGGGTTGAGGCCCAATGTAATGTATATGAGGACCCGAGTGAGGCCCGATGAGACGTATGTGAGGCCTTTGTATGGGGCCAAATGTGTTGTATATGAGGCCCATTGGGATGTGAGATTCCACCATGATGTATGTAATGATGTTTATGGTGGGCATGCCTTGGGAGCAATGATGGTTTGAAGTCCACATTGTAACTCTCCCTAGGGCCCATTGTTAGGCCTATGTTGTTGTGTGTAGGCCGTCTAGGCTCATCTTCATTATGAAAAGAGTTCGTCACCATATAACATACTTAGTTAGCTCCATCATTCATGCCCATACGCATCATATGTATGCTTGATATGAGGAGTGACTGATCATAGTTACGCCTTCAGACAGATTGTTTATGGGGCTCCCTGATAGGTGGGGTTGCCCCACATGAGCACACGGTACGCGCAAGATTGCTACATGACTGATAGCATGATTCATGCACCTCGCATTTGTATGATATTATTACTGTACGCCCTGGCGACATCATGGTTGTGGCCTCCACAGGCATATTGTGGATGACAGGATCGGACACCGAAAATACTGTTACTAGCATTGGGACGCCATAGATGTCCCTGGGTGAAAATCCCTAAACCCGATCATACCAGAGGATGACTCCAACGTTGAGACCGAGTGGATACATGAGCGCACGAGGGCTGCATACCAGTATGCCACGTCTCCCACTATGTCGTAGTTGGTTGGAAAGGGGTGTGACCTTACCCGCCTGAGTGAGGGGGTAATTCTAGGTTAAGTTTGACTAGCTTGAGGAATGGGTTCGCTATCGACGAGCTACGCCTGATATTGGTGGGGGATAGTGAGGTCTCTTCCACTTACCCAGTTGTGTGCTCGGATAGGGTCGACAAGCTGGCGTAGAGTGTACAAGACCCCGGTGATTGTCCAGTGTGAGAACTGTACTGATATTTGATGATCTAGTGATGAGTTGCATTGATATGTGGATTCAAATGAGGACCGGTATGCTTGAATTGCATCTCGCATTGCATTGCCTTGGTATGAACAACATCATTCACTCCTTGCACTGTATGGCCTTGATGTGGCCGATAGCATTCATGCCTTGCATCGCATAGCCTTAGTATGGCTGATTGCCTTCATGGACTCATCAGTATGATTCCGCGTTACTTTGATATTGCATTCTGAGCACGCTCGTATTGCGCACACACTTTCTCCACCCTCTAAGCTTCCTATAAGCTTATGCACGATTAATGCATGCAGGTGACACAAGGACACTGCCGTAGCTTAGTCACAGCAGGAGCATGCAGTCAAGCTTAAGGAGTTTCTGTTATTATTATTATCTTGTATTTCCCTTCATATGCATTGTAACTTAAAGTTTTTGATCATAATGGATTTGTGATGGTGTTCCTGTGGTTATTGTTCATGGGTTATGCTTATGGTTATGTTCATTACGAATTAAATTGATATTGAAAATCCTCCTTGTAGGATCCCAGGATCAAAACCTAGTAAATGGGTATCGGGAACCGAGAATGGGGTTCGACGGAGGCTGTCTATGCCGGATTTGGCGATCGGAGATTTTGTGAGCCCGGTTTCCGAGTTTGTGGTATGACACTTTTAATACAGACGATGCGACCATGACGATTAATCGCATGACTTGTTTAGAGCACTACGTCGATTAGTTTCACCTAACACATATTTTGGCATCATATCTTTTGTTAGATTTTCTACATGAGGGATTGATTTTCATCCCTAGCCCTTGGGTGTCTCCAGATTTGACTTATCTATTTTAAATAATTATTTTTTTATAAACTCTTTTTTGAATGTCGATATATTATTTGTTGTCTTTCGCCATTTTGATTTTTCTAAATTGATTACGACAAATATCGTGTCCACCGAATGTTTAGTAAACCTCTGATCATGAGATTGGTGGGTTGCTTTTTGCGTCAAATTGATTAGATCTTTACAACCTAATTGCTACGATTGTGCTGTAAGTGGTGGACACTGACCCGTGGGGGTAACGGTTCGTGAGGCCTAGGCATCAGAGGTTACCCTTTGGGTGGATTGGCCCTTCTGTAGTTTTGTGGTATTGTCAACAATATTGGCAGTTGTCCCTCAAGCTGCTTGACTCCAGCATAAGTTTGTAGCGCCATTAGTAAGCATGGTTGCCCCCCAAGTGGGTCAGTGTCTGCAGGAAATTACTTCCCAGGCATATAGATGTTTTGGAGGTCTTTGCTCTAGCCTTTACTCTCGATTTAACATCCATATTGATTTGTTGAGAAACTTTGATATAGCACACCATGTCCCATCGAGTATGTTAGAAATAATGTTGATGTTCAATATGGACACGTGGCCACGTGTTATGAATGAACTTAATTTGGTTAAACATTTGTGATTAGATTAGTGTCAAACGTGCTAGAGTTGTGTTCAAGTTGAATCGCTTGTACGCTTGTGACCTCAGGCGCCAAACTAGCTAGATTAGAACTAGACCTACGAAGGGTACAAGTTGGCCAAACTATTTAGCCACCAATTATTACAATGATCAGGTGATTTTCAAAGGGAAGAGTTAGTCCTTTAGAATGAGATCTTTTTGCTTTGGAACCAATGACTTTTTTTCAACGATGATAGTGTACCAAGTTTTTAGGTTTAAAAAAAATTAAAAATAAGGATAGATCGCTAATTTTATTGTTTGGAATGTAAAAACGGTATAATTAGCAAAAAAAACTAATAACAAAAAAGGAATAAATACATATGGTGGTCTGTACTGGCAAAACGACCTTTAAAACTACTAGACGGTCATAAGACGATTATAGCAGCATATGAGACCCGACCCAAGTTCGCATGTGTGCATGTGTGTGCGTGAGTATGCATTCCATCCATTTTGGTCCCACGGTCCTATCGGTCAAATTCCGGCGACCTACGACCCTTGGATTGTGTTTGTGGTCATCCTTAGGTCTGGTCACGGAGTCTCGATTCAGATCGACCCTAGACCTATGCCATCTCGATCGTATCGTCGCCGCGGTTCCAACGCCGCGTCTAGTGCGTAAATCCAATGTTTCCATCAAAAGTTGTAGGCCGCACATTATTTGGGCCATCGATCATGATGTAGGGTCCACTTTACCCATGTACATGTTTTTTCATGTGGGCCCACCCTAGGTTCCACGTGCCTAGCCTAGTCTAGTGCCTACCCTACCCTACACCTCCCTATAGCTAGCAATGATAGAAGTTCTCTAACTAGGCAAGGATAACATCTTTTCTAGAAACTCATGATGGGTTGCTCTAACCCAAGTCCTCTTTTCTAGAAAAAATCTGGTTTTTTCTCTTTTCAAGAGAGAAAACTCATCATTCTCCTCCTCTTTCTAGAAATCCCATCATTTCTTTGCTATACCTCTCCTATTTCTCCTCTTTCTCTCTCTCATTCTCTCATTCTCCTCTCCTCCTAGCAAAAATTTCCAGCCCCTTCTCCCCTTTTTTCCAGCCCTTTCTTCCATCATTTCCTCTCCATCTAGTTATTTGCAACCCATCTACAACCTTTAATCATCTTCCTCTTGAAGCCTAGTACCTAGATGTTGGAGTTTGAAGGCATATTTTTAGGTGGGTGCCCTCCTTAGCTTCTTCTCTCTTTCTTCACTGTTTTTTTCTTTTCCTTGCATGCATGGAAGCATGTAGGACCCACCAATCCATGGTGGAGGTCCTACATGGTTCCTATGATGAAGCCATGGCCCTAGATCCTCCATATTTCTATCCATGTTGGGCCATTCTCCATGGGTCCACCATGATGCTTTCTCCTTCTCATTTCTTGCACCTCATGGGCCATCTGGGCCTTGCATGCATGTGGAAAAAAGGATCCCTACCCTCCAACAAGTTCCTTTGATGTATTATAGCTTGCATATATCATAACATAGTGGACAGTGTGGATTTGGGTGTGGGAGGTCAATTAATGGCGGGACCTTCCACCAATGGTCGATTGCTTCTTCCTTCTCCCTTTCTTTCTATTTTTCTCCTGTGTATTCTGATGATGTGTGGCCCACCAAGGAGAGGTCAGCAACATCTCAGACCCTTAGCTAGATGGGATGTCCAAGCCCACTTTGACTAGATGTCCAAGACCACCATGCATGCATGGCTTGGGTGGCCTCTAAAATGGCTTTTTCATGGAGGTCAGAGTAAGCTCATGGATCTGAAATTTTGTTAACCCATCAAGGTAGACCCCACATGTTAAATCAGGGCCATAAACCCTTTGATTAATTTATATAAGCTAAAATATTGACAGCATATGTTGCTATCCAGATTTCAGGCCTAGTTTGAGCATGACTTTTGAGCTAATGGTTAGATCTGTTTGTATGCCCTTTTCTCCCAATTTTCTTTGGGGGTTTTCTGAGGTGTGGACCCCACCTTGATATAGGATGGGCCTCACATCATTTAACCCTTAATTGAGGCCTAGGGGATGGGCCAAAGTAGGTTGGACGTCTAGAAATTTCTGGACAGTCCAGCAATGTTGCATGTTGGAGAGGAGCCTATTGTACCTTGAATTTGGGGGAAGTGGGCCGCTCTAGTGGACCCCACCTGCTGTCTATATATGGGAGTACCAAACCCACCTATTTTCCTAGTGAATTGAGAGACCTAGGCCCACCCCATGAGGTGCCAATCATGGGGACAACAACATTGTGCAGTAGCAGATTTGTTTTTGGAAAACATTATTGTCCAGAATTTGTATCAATTAAATAAAATACTTCTACCACTTTAAAAATTCTAAAATTTTGCAGGGGGATGGATCATCTATAGTAAGATACAACTACATAATTTTAGGCCCAATAGATACCTGTACTCACCATGACAATAGCTGAATTGGCCCACTATTTTGTGGTGTCTAGATCAGGCAGAATCTTAGGACAGATTGTGTTCTTAAAATGAATTAAAATATTTTTAGTTATCCAAAAATTATAAAATTTTGCAGAGAGGTGGCCCACTCAGGGTAGGACCCACTTACAAATTTTTAGGGCCAATGGACCCCTTTGTATAATGTCGCAAGGGCTGGACCGGCCCACCACATTGGGACGTCTAGGTCAGTCTAATTTTCGGAATAAACTGAATTCTATAAATTAATTAAAATACTTTTAGCTATTCAAAAATCATAAAATTTTTTGAAAATGTGACCCACCCATGGAAGTATCACATTACAAAATTTTAGACCCAATGAACATTTGAGCTGACCATGGTGCTGTCGGGAGTGGCCCACCAAGCTGGGACACCTAGGCTGGGGTGTCCAGCCTTGGCAGGCCGTCCAGCCTGCTTCGTGTGCCCACCTTGATGTGTTTGTATATGTCACCATCTATTCATGTGGGATCCTTAGGGTATTGATCATCCTCCCTTTTTTTTTTTTTGGTATTCAACTAGGGCCCATTGGGTGGATTTTTGGGCCAGATACCCCGGTCCCATAGAGCTGCCTACACATGGGACATACCTGCCTTAAGCTACTATTGGGCCTGCATTCCAACGGCCTGGCCCACTTGATATATGTATCGCATATCCTCTCTCATATGGTGGGACCCACAGTGATGTGTGTGGGCTATCAGGGATTAAATACACTAAGAAATACTTTTATTGTTGGATTTCAACCAACACAGAAATTTGGGTGGGTAGGAATTTGGCAATGAGCCCAATAATTATTGCCTGTAAATGTTTGTTTTGGAACAATATGACCCACTAGATTTGAGGAGGATTTAAGTCAGTTATCTTACTATTTTGATTTATTTTGGGCTTAATTAGTGCATGATTAAAGGCCCATTCCAATTGGAGTCTTATTGGGCTAGTCTTCTAGTTAATTGATGGGCCTTATAACCTTGGTTGGGCTGGAACTTTTGATAGGCTCGTTAGGCCCTTGAGTCCTATATTTATCATGCCATTGTGACAGGTCTTATGGGCTAAATACTCAAGTAGTTGGGCCCTTGCTTGCCCCCTATAATAAATCTATACTTGGGCCGAGATGTGAGGCCCAACTTACTTATGTTAAATATAAGGATTTCTCATATGTTGGGATAATGGGCTGCTCATTAGGCCCACCACAATGAGTGAACCCATGACCTTTATGGTTGGGCCCTAACCTTGCTTAAGGGCCCACCAGGTTGCCTATGTATTGGGCTTAGTGTATGGCCCACTAGGCCATGAATTGATTGTGCCTCGGACCTTTCTTTACACACATAGCAGGCTACCGTTTGGGACCCAGTTGAGATTAGATGTCTTTCTTAGTGGCCCTAAGGTAGGCCCATAAGGCCCTTATAGGTGGTTGAAGGCCCACTTAGACCTTGTTAGGACCGTTTCCTCCTTGAGGCTATATGACTCTCTTTTCTTGTGGGCTATCCCAGAGTATTGGGCCCTTAGTAGAGGACTTCACTTCTCCTTAGAGTACCGCCTATGGATCTAGACCTTGTCCCTCCTTGGGAAGGAGGAATATATTCTACAAGTAGCACACTTATGTCATTGTGACCCATATGCATCGTTTGTGTGTATTGATTGCATTGTGTCATGGTCATAGAGGGATGGAGTTTCTCCCCTTGTGCACATAGAGTGCCTGTAATTAGTGCATGATCTGTATGTGTGACTCATACATTGACATCGCATTTCATGACGATATCGCCCTTGCTTTATCAAGGCGTCGCCTCCACAGGGATATTCGTGGATGGCTGGATGTGTGGACACCAGAAATGTTACCTGAGCATACCAGGTGCATAGGATGCCCATGGGTGAAAATTTTAAAACTTCTATGGTACCAAGGATCTGCTCTAACGCCGTGACCGAGTGAAAATTATGAGCGCACGAGGGCCTTATACCGTTAGGCCGCGACTCCCACTGTCGTGTAGTTGGTTGGATAGGGGTGTGGCCTTACTTGCCTGGTGTGAGGTGGCATTGCTAGACTAAGTCTAACCAGCTCGTAAATGGGTCCACTACCGTCAGGCCTTGCTCATGATTGGCTGTCCATAGGCGGGTAGTGAGGTCTCTTACACTCGTTCGACTATGCGGGGTTTGTAGAGCGGCAGTCATTCAGTAGTGTAATGGACCCTGGTGATTTCCTTATGATTGGAAATGTACTTGATATGTGGATTGGTTATAAACATTAGCATTATTTTGCATCGCACTCGCATCGGCTGTAGAAGCCCCTTCATGCATTGCCTTAGTATGACACCCAGTACTCATTACATCATATTCATGATAAGCCTTGGTAAGGCTAGTGACATTGCCATTTAGCATATTTCTCTTCCTATACCTCCTTTTATTCATCTGTGCACCATTGTCACACACTTTCTCCACCCTCTAAGCTTCTATAAGCTTATGCACGATTGATGTGTGTAGGTGATCCTAGGCGGGTGTCGTAGCGATAGAGCTTGGAGTAGAGTTGAGCTTGAGGACTCCAGTGTTGCTGACTTTTCTCTCTTCTTCTATTATCTTATGTATGTCCTTTTGGATATTTGTAAAAGTTCAAATTCTTAGTGGATTTTGTGATTGTGTGCCTTGTTATTCTCAAATATACTTGCAGTGATCTTGGGTATTCTCGCATTAAAAATGATTATATTGTTATAGAAATCCTCCTTGTAGGATCCCAGATCGAAACCTGCCTTAGGAGCCGAGAATGGGGTATCACGGAGGCTGTTGCGGCCAAAACCGGCCATTGGGTTCCTTGTGAGTCCGGTTATCGATTTTGAGGCGTAACAGGAGTTAGTATCAGAGCATGACAAGTAATTCTAAAATAACTCGAGATAACATTGTATGTCTGCTTAGGGCATAGGACAAGTAGTGTCCCGAGACCCTTCTTTTCGCTCCGTATCGAGCCTGTAATTGTCCTGATTCTTCATGTCGTCGTTGTTTTATAGACGATGCTGCCTAGACATGGCACCCAAGGTCGCGACACCCGTGGTCGTTTTTCCCGTAGATGAGGCGCTCGAGATGCCCGTCCTACTCGAGCACATCCTGCTCCCATTGTTGAAGATCTGATTCCTAATGTCCCGATCCTGCCTGTTCCTCCGATTGAGCTTGTAGCACCTGTTCCTTCAGTTGCTCCAGTTCCCCCACCAGTTCCCCCTCCTCAGCCTACTGTTCCAGTCACAGATGCTCTTATCCCGTCGGCCGCACCCATGCCTCTGCCTGAGACGAGTGCCGCCCCTGCTTTTTCGACAGTACTCATAGGAGCCGAGCATTTCTAGCAGCTGATGCAGCTTGTTGCCACTGCATTACAGACCCTACAGCCTGCTACCATCGAGGTTTTTGGGCAGTCTGATTTACGTCGTGCTTGTGCGATAGCTCTAGAGTTCCAACAGCATGATCCCTCGAGGTTTAGTGGTGACCCTGACCCTTCTGCGGTCGAGGCTTGGCGCATTAAGGTTGCGAGGATTTTTGACACTATTCAATGTCCTACGGATCAGAGAGTATCCCTTGCGACCTATCTTCTTCAGGGTGAGGCCCGTCACTGGTAGTTATCCGTATCCAGGATGGTCGGGCCTTTGTTCGTTTGGACATGGGAGGAGTTCATGGTCCGTTTCGATTAGAAGTTCTTTCCTGAGCACATTCAGATCCAGTGAGCGATCGAGTTTGAGACCCTGGTTCAGGGAGATTTGACCGTATCTCAGTATGAGGCCCGTTTCTTGGCCTTGTTTAGATTTGCTCCTCATCTCACCAGCGATGAGAAGATGAGGGCCCATCGTTTTGTGACTGGCTTACGTCCTGCCCTTCGTAGTCGTGTAGTAGGGCATTGCTTAGAGACGTTCGACCAGGTTATGCATTGGGCACTATTTTATGAGGAGGATTGGGCTATGACCCAGAGATCAAGAGAGCAGAGTTCCGGTGGAGACCGGAAGAGGAGAGCTCCAACCGGCAGTTCCATGTAGCACCGTCAGCAGAGATGGAGGGGCAGATTAGGGTTTCGACAGCCTGCGGCTCAGCCAGTAGCTTCTTCCTCATCATCAGCACCGCCAGCTGCTTCATCTTCCGGCCCCTTTTCTGGTGTTTTCTTCGGTTATGGACAGACCGGGCATCGAAGGCATGAGCGTCCTCTCCCCATTCAGCAGCAAAGGCCACCACAGTTGCCTCCTCCTTGTCCTTCTCAGCAGCAGTAGCAAAGAGCGCAGCTTCCAGCTCTTGCTCCTAGGGCTCCTCCTCTATAGTTGAGGCAGCCAGGCAGACCTCCCCAGCAGAGACCGCAGCAGTAGAGACAGCAGCAGCACCAGCACCAGCAGAGGGGATATTCATATGTCCAGTCCTTGGGTCGAGTATGTATCGTAGCCCAGCAAGCATAAACTTAGGACCCTCAGTCTTCCAGTTTACTTCCCCTACCAGCTCAGGGCCAATTTTATCCCACGCAGCAAGCGCCAGGTCAGGACCCGCAGTTATCGACCGACAAAGTTGTCGAGGATATTCTTCTTGTTTCTTCTTGCATTGCTCATGTTTTATTTGATTCTCGTGCCTCCCATTCTTTTGTGGCCGAGCATTTTTGCCGATCGACTGGTATTCCGTCAGAGTCCGTGTCTGAGGCCTTGGCCGTTTCAACTCTCATGGGGAATCCGTTGTGTTGACCCGTCGCTGTCCTTCTAGCCCGGTGTTAGTAGGCAAAGTGTTCCTTCTTACCGATCTGTTTGTGATGCCGCTATCAGGCTTTGATGTTATTCTGGATATGGACTGGCTTGCGGAGTATTGTGCCGTCTTAGACTATGCCGCGAGGATGGTTACGTTTTTCATTCCAGGCATGCAAGTATTCCAGTTTCAGAGGAGAGCCGTTATCTAGTTTCTTGGCTTTGATCATTAATAATTCTGTGGCAGAGAGTTTTGAGCAACTGCTAGTTGTTTGTGAGTACCCGAATGTGTTCCAAGATACACCGGGTTTGCCGCCGGGTCGGCAGGTGGAGTTCCAGATTGATTTGGTGCCCACTACTGCCCCAATCTCAAAGGCCCCCTACCGGATGGTGCCGTTGGAGTTGAGGGAACTGCAGGAGCAGTTGGATGAGTTTCAGGAGTTAGGTTTCATTCTTCCCAACAGTTCATCTTGGGGAGCCCTGGTATTATTTGTGAAGAAGAAAGATGGTTTGTTGCGGCTCTATGTAGACTATCGCGAGCTCAACAGAGTCACCATCAAGAATTGATACCCGCTTCCCCATATTGATGATCTGTTCGATCAGTTACAGGGTGCGTAGTATTTTTCCAAGATAAACTTGTGCTCCAGTTACCATCAGATTCTGGTTCGAGAAGAGGACATTCTGAAGACGGCTTTCCGAACGCGTTATGGTCACTTTGAGTTCCTGGTCACGTCGTTTGGATTGACCAATGCGCCCGCAGTATTCATGCAGCTGATGAATGAGATTTTTCAGCTATTCCTCAATCAGTTCTTGGTGGTATTCATTAATGATATTCTTATATATTCGAGAACCTGAGAGGACCATGCTGAGCACCTGCAAATTGTGCTTGAGACCCTCCGTGCCCACCAGTTGTCACGCCCCAAACCCGAAAATCGGATTCATAGGAATTCCGATCGCCGAATCTGGTGCCGACAGCCTCCGTAGTATCCCATTCTCGGCTCCTAGCGTTCATACGCCAGATTCCGATCCTAGGATCCTATAAGGAGGATTTTTTTTTTCAATATACATTTAACTCGTAATAAGCACAATCACAAGTATACCCAAATTACAAAGACAACATCATCATCACATATCCACTAATATAAACATTTGAATACAATACTGAAAGGAAAATACATAAATAAAAAAAATCAAGCTCCAGAGGACTGCTACAAGCTCCAAGCTCAACACGGCTGCAACCTATCATCATCTGCACGCATCTATCGTGCATAAGCTTATGGAAAGCTTAGAGGGTGGTGTAAGTGTGTGCACAAGGCAAGTATTCAATACAATGCCATTATCATACAAACTGGAAATACCGGTAATCCATAAATCGTATAATATCGGAATACTAACAAGATCATGAATTATCTGAATAAGCAGAAATACTGACAAGAGCAGGAATTATCAGAGTAAACAGAAATACTCACAAGATCATAGATTATACGATAATAAAGTAAGCGGAAATACGAATAAGTCCATGAGCCAATCAATATCAGAATACGTAGTATATAACAGCTATGCAAACGAGTCATAAAGAGCCAAATATCAAATGCCGAGAATGCAATGGGGTATATAATTCCTTGTGTTCACAAATACGTCAGCCATATCTAGACCATATAAATGCAGAAGCACAGTAACCCAAGATGTCGTATGCCGCGGATGTAATGCAATATGTGGTGCGAATGGAATGAACATGCTGGAGTATGAAGTCGGGATGGTAGTACGTAGTATCGCAGGCTATGGGGTCCATCACAAGGGACTTCTATCCAAACCAGTCCCATACCTAAATTTGGATAGTCAGACTCAATGTGGTAAACTCCTGATCTCAGGTTAGTCGCGCGCCCCAACCGAAATCCTGGCCATTGCGAAGGCACACGTAACAACTAGTTGCGTACCACCAACCCGAGTAGATAGTGAATGAATGAATGCATGAATGAGTATGCAACTCCTGCTCACTAAATCCACATATCAGTACAGTTCATCTCTGGGATCATCACCGGGGTTTAGTACACTCTAAATGGCACTGCCGCTCTCCCAGCCGCACAGTCCAAGTGAGCGTAAGAAACCTCACTATCCGCCTGGCCAATAGTCTGCCAATACCTATCCGGCATGTCGATAGCGGATCCATTCACGAGCTGGTCAAACTCAGCCTAGTATTGCCCCCTACCCTCGGGCGGGTAAGGCCACACCCCCTCCCAACCGACCACGACACAGTGGGAGACGCGGCCTCCTGGTATTCGGCACTCGGGCGCTCATGTATCCACTCGGTCTCGACGTTGGGGCGTCTCCTGGCCTCGGAGGTTTAGGGATTTTCACCCAGGGACATCTATGGCGCCCGTATGCTAGAACTAAATATTTTCGGTGTCCCATCTGGCCATCCACGATATGCCTGTGGAGGCTACGGCCCTGATGTCGCTAGGGCACACAATGCAAGATGCATGAGTCATACAATACAGTCATGCATCAATCCTGCGCATACCGTGCACTCATGTGAGATAACCTCCGCCTATCAGGGAGTCTCATAACAATCTGCCCAACGACATATGCAATGGTCAACCACATCTCATAACGAACATGCAGATGATGTGCATGGGCATGTATGATGATGCTATGCTGTCACATACTCATAATTAGTATCAATAACCGGCCTCAACAATCGGCTTCGACAATGTGGACATTTAACCAACAATGCCCCCAAGGAATGGCCCACATAGAGCCAAACATATAATGGGCCCACGGCCCCACACAATGGCCCAATACACATCACTTATGGGCCTCACTCATGGGCCTTACATACATCACATCGAACTCCATACAAGGGCCTCGAATGTATCACAATGGGCCACGCCCACAGAGCTTGAATACATTACAATGGGCCTTGCCCATATGCCACGAATACATCACAATGGGCCTTACCCATGGGCCTCAAATACATCACAATGGGCCTCAACTATAGGTCGCATATGCATCATGTAGGCATCAACAATAGGCCTTGGCAATCGAAATCGGCCTTAACAATCAGGTTCGACACTCGGAACCGGCCTCGATACTCAGCCTCGGCAATCAAAATCGGCCTCTACAATTGGTCTCGACAAATCGGAATCAATCGATAATCGAAATCGGCAAATCGGTCACGTCAATCGGCAATCAGTCACAACAATCGGGGTCGATTGATAATCAGAATCGGCAAATCGATCATGTCAATCAGCAATCAGTCACGATAATCGAAATCGATCGATAATCAGAATCGGCAAAATCGATCACGATAATCGGGATCAATCGATATCAAATCGGCAAATCGGTCACGACAATCGGGATCGATTGATAATCAGAGTCAGCAAATCGCTCACGACATTCGGATCGATCGATAATCAAGTCGGCAAATCGGTCACGACAATCGGAATCGATCGATAATCAGAGTAGGCAAATCGGACACGACAATCGAATCGATCGATAATCAAAGTCAGCAAATCGGTCACGACAATCGCGATCGATCGATAATCAAATCGGCAAATCGGTCACGATAATCGGATCGATCGATAATCAAAATCGGCAAATCGGTTACGACAATCGGGATCGATCAATAATCAGAATCGGCAAATCGATCATGACAATCGGGATCGATCAATAATTAGAGTCAGCAAATCGGTCACGACAATCGGGATCGATCAATAATCAGAGTCGGCAAATCGGTCACGACAATCAGATCGATCGATAATCAAATCGGCAAATCGGTCACGACGATCGGAATCGATCAATAATCAGAGTCGGCAAATCGGTCACGACAATCGGATCAATCGATAATCAAATCGGCAAATCGATCACGACAATCGGATCGATCAATAATCAGAGTCGGCAAATCGGTCACGACAATCGGAATCGATCAATAATCAGAGTCAGCAAATCGGTCACGACAATCGAATCGATCGATAATCAAAGTCGGCAAATCGGTCACGACAATCGCGATCGATCGATAATCAAATCGGCAAATCGGTCACGATAATCAGATCGATCGATAAACAAAATCGGCAAATCGGTCACGACAATCGGGATCGATCAATAATCAGAATCGACAAATCGGTCACGACAATCTAGATCGATCAATAATCAGAGTCGGCAAATCGGTCACGACAATCAGATCGATCGATAATCAAATCGGCAAATCGGTCACGACAATCGGAATCGGTCAATAATCAGAGTCGGCAAATCGGTCACGACAATCGGATCGATCGATAATCAAATCGGCAAATCGATCACGACAATCGGATCGATCGATAATTAAATCAGCAAATCGGTCACGACAATCGGAATCGATCAATAATCAGAGTCGGCAAATCGGTCACGACAATCGGGATCGATCAATAATCAGAATCGGTAAATCTATCACATCGATCGGAATCGGCAATCGGTCATGACAACGTGGACATTAAACCATCATTACCCAACAATGTGGCCATTTAACCAACATTGCTACCAAGGAGTGGCCCGCTTAGAGCCAAACGTATGGTGGGCCCATGGCCTCACACAAGGGCCTAATATACAATATCATGGGTCTCTTACACAACAGGTGGGCCCTGCTCATGGGCCTCAAAAACATAACATGTGAGCCCTACACATGGGTCTCATATGTATCAAATGGGCCACGCATCTGGGCCTCGAATACATCACAATGGGCCTCATCACGCATCAAGTGGGCTACATCAATGGGCCGCACCCAACGGGCCTCGCACAAATGGAAAATACGTCAAGTGGACCGCGTCCACGGGCCGCTCCACTGGGCTTCATATACATCAAATGGGCTGCATCATCAGGCCATAAATACATCAAGGCAGGCCTCGTAGATGGGCCACAAAATACATCAAAGTGGGCCTCACGGATGGGAGCTTGAATTACATCTAAAATCATTACAATAGTTACAGGTGTAACATGTGTATCACTATACACATCATTCTATGGGGCACACGGCACCCACTAATGATGATCAACACTGTCCAAACATTGTCCAGCACTGTCCATCACTACTTGTACGGTGTGGATGAAAGGAATACATCAAGGTGGTGTCCACGGTTCAGATGGAACCCACATAACTTATTGACGTCAATACATCAGTTATATAGCTGATGTAAAGTACACTAGCCAACCAGTTTCCATCCCAAGGTGGGTCCACACGTGTGGCCCACCAGTCCTGGTGAATGGACTGACGAAGGGGATTACACCTACCTCAAGATGTGCTGCACGGCCACTGTCCATATACGGATGGTGTGGATACAATATATAAATCTGGTGGGTCCCACTGTCCAGCTGGACGGTGAGGGTGCCACACGCACATCATGCAGGGGCCCCACATAGATGAACGGTGTTGATACATACACCAGCTCCAAAATGACATGGAATTTGAATGGACGGAGTGGATACTACACATCGCAGTGGGTGGGGTCCACGTCCATGTACAGGACGGCTTGGACGAAGCACATACATCTGGTGGGTCCCATGCTGCATTACAGCAGCAAGGCGTTGGTGTGGAAAGCCAGCCAATCCGTTAGCAGTGGGTCCTTACATGGGGCCACCGCATACATGTATAATATATATAATTATAATTATAATTATATTATAAATATATCAACGTGGGTCCCACATGGAGCCCACCACTTACATGTATAATAAATATATATAAATATATCAACGTGGGTCCCACACGGGGCCACCACGTATATATGATATATACACTTATTACATTATTAAAATAACATATATGTGCATTTTTATTTTTTTTATTTTTTAATCGTGACAGCGTCCAGAGCATTCCAGCGTCCAAACCACCTGACGTTTAGATTTGTCTCAGTCCAAGACCAGACTCGAATGGATGGTGTGGATGCACCACACGTGTAGCAACAAGTGGGGCCCACGTGAGTGCGGCCCACCAAAATTTCTGGATCAAGATGATATTTCTATTTTCCCATCATCCAGATCAGGCAGCAGGGCTGGGCCAATGGCTGGACGGTCTGAATCACACATGCACAAAATAGGTGGGCCACATCAACAAGGAGAGAGAGAGAGAGAGAGAGAGAGAGAGAGAGAGAGAGAGATCGACAAGAAGGGGAGGGACCCCGCCACTATGGGTCCTCCCTAAATATAAAGCATACATCAAGATGGGTCCCACCACAAGTGGGCCCTTAAATCATCAAATCTAAATAAGAAATCACCCACATCATAAAAGTGGAGAGATTTACCCTAAAGATGCACCCACCTCATGATCCTCTTAGACTTCTTCCGCCAACACGATCTAAAGCTCCAAGAAAACGATTTCGACGGTTGAGATGGACTTTGGATGGTGGAGATGGAAAGTAAGAAGGTGGGCCACACATGGCATTCTCTCATGGAGGTGGACGTTGGCTCTCATGGTTACTTGGTATGGAGAGAAGTGAAAGAGAGAAATGATGTAAGGGAGTGATGGGAGAGAGGGATGGTGAGGTGATGGGAATTAATGAGTTTGACTTATGGGGAAAAGGGGAGGTAAGGTGGTAGGGTAGGGTGATGTCACCCCTAGGGTGACATCATAGTAATTATGTTTGTAGGAAAGTACAACAACAGGGATAGGTGGGTCCCGCGATCAAGCAATCAATGGCCGCGATAATGCACGGGCCGGATCTCATAATCTGAGCGTCGCATTGACGCACGAGACGCATCGTTGGAACCGCGACGATGGTGCGGTTGCAATGATATAGGTCTCGGCTTGAGTTGGCTTGGATTTACAGGATATGACCCAAGAGCGTGCGCAAATGCTACCTGCGGGTCGTTGAAATTCGACTAGGAGGACCGCGAAAATTTACGGAACAGTACGGGCGAGAATACAGGTCTTACACCAGTTGTATGCGAAGTTGGAGAAGTGTGAGTTTTGGCAGGAAGAGGTGAAGTTCCTCGGTCACGTGTTGACAAGGGAGGGTGTCGCTATGGACCTCTCGAAGGTTGATGCAGTTCGTTAGTGGGGTCAGCCCATGAACGTGTCTGAGATCCATAGCTTCCTTAGTCTAACGGGATATTACTTGCGGTTCATTGAGGGTTTCTCCTGCATTGCAGCACCATTGACACGGTTGACGGGGAAGGGCGTCGATTTCGTTTGGAGTGACGCCTGCCAGGAGGCATTCACGAAGTTGAAGAACCGCCTCACATTCGCTCCTATTCTCACTCTTCCTGATGGGAGTGAGGGTTTTGTTGTTTTCACCGATGCCTCTAGAGTTGGCTTGGGTGATGTACTGATGCAGCACGGGAAGCCAGTGGCGTATGCCTCGCGCCAGCTCAAGGTCCATGAGCTGAACTACCTTACTCATGATTTGGAGCTTGCAGCAGTTGTCTTCACACTGAAGGTGTGGAGGCATTATCTATATGGGGTCAGGTTCGAGCTCTTCTCGGATCATAAGAGCTTGAAGTACCTATTTTCACAGTCCGAGTTGAACCTGCGTTAGAGGCGATGGATGGAGTTGTTGAAGGACTATGATTTTGATCTTCAGTACCACCCGGGCAAGGCGAACGTGGTGGCGGACGCACTCAGCTATCAGCCACGAGGTCTGGTAGCACATATGATGGTTCGACAGTGGCAAATGCTCAAGGATGTTTCAGAGTATGACTTTGAGTTCGGTCTACAATCTTCCATTGTTTAGCTTTCGAGCTTGTCGATTCAACCCTTTCTGGTGGCTAGGGTGATCGAAGCTCAGTAGACGGATGAGTCACTTCAGGAGTACAGAGCAGAGGTCGCATCCGTGGAGCAGTCAGACTAGCAGATTGGTTCCGATGGTGGATTACGCTTTAAAGGCCGATTGTGTGTCCCGGACATGCTAGAGTTGCACCGTGATCTGATGACCGAGGCACACTGATCGAGACTTACCATTCACCCGGGCTCCATGAAGATATATCGTGTTATGAGGAGGCAGTACTTTTGGCAGGGGATGAAGCGCCAGATCGCTAGTTTTGTGGCCGAGTGTGGCACATGCCAGCGTGTCAAGGCCGATCACTAGAGACTCCCTGGTCCCTTGCAGCCGTTAAGCGTTCCAAAGTGGAAGTGGGAGCACGTATCGATGAATTTCATCGCAGGTTTGCCGAGGACTCAGCGCGGTCACGATACCATTTAGGTTATCATCGATCGTCTGATGAAGTCGGCTCATTTCATTCTAGTGCGTGCTTCCTGTTCTATGGACTGGTTGGCGAGGATATTCAATGGCATCCTAGTTTTGATCATTTTAGACCGAGACTCCAGATTTACGTCTCAGTTTTGGAGGAGTTTTCAGCAGGCGTTGGGGGTCACCTTGTGTCTCAGCATCGCTTATCATCCGCAGACGGATGGGCAGACCGAAAGGGTCAACCACATCCTTGAAGATATGCTTAGGGTTTATGTGATCGACTTTGCGGGTAGTTGGGATGAGCATATGCGCCTTGCCGAGTTCGCGTACAAAAATAGCTATCAGGTGACTATCGGCTTGACTCCTTTTGAAGCACTTTATGGTAGACTGTGCAGATCTCCTAGTTATTAGACCAAGGTAGGAGAGCGTGATCTCTTAGGTCCTGAGCTTGCGCTGCAGACGTCAGAGGCTATTGATGTTATTAGGCAGAGGATGCGCACAGCTTAGAGCCGATAAAAGAGTTTTGCTGATTGTCGGCATCGACCTCTTGAGTTCATAGTTGGGGACATGGTATATCTCAAGGTCTTGCCTATAAAGGGCGTGGTTCGCTTTGGTGTGAAGGGCAAGCTCGCCCCGAGATTTATTGGACCTTTTGAGATTACTGAGTACATAAGCGTTGTGGCCTATAGGCTTACCTTGCCTCTTAAGTTGTCTAAGATCCACGACCTGTTCTATGTTTCTATGTTGCGGAAATGTGGATCAGACATTATTCCTGTGATTGATTGGCAGCCACTCGAGGTCCGTGAGGATGCTTCCTACATTGGGCAGCCGATTCGTATTCTTGATCGGAAGGAGCGGGCCCTCAGGACCAAGGTCATTCCCTTGGTGAAGGTGCAACGGGGTCATCATTCGGAGGCCGAGGCGTCTTGGGAACTCGAGGCTAAGATTAGAAAGTGTTATCCTCATTTATTTGATGATTGATAGCTTTATTGCTTGCATTGCCTTATCTTGTGTTTGATGATTGAGGTATATATATATATGATGATGTTATGCATTTTGTTGTTCCGGTCTTGTCAATTTTGAGGATGAAATTTCTTTGTTGGTGGGGAGGATTATGAGACCTGACCAGAGTTCGCATGTGTGCATGTGTGTGTGTGAGTATGTATTCCATCCATTTTGGTCTCGCGGTCCTACCGGTCAAATTTCTGCGACCCACGACCCTCGGATTGTATTTACAGTCATCCTTGAGTCTGGTCACATAGGCCCGACCTAGATCGACCCTAGACTTATGCCATCTCGATCGTATTGTCGCCGCGGTTCCAACGCCACCTCTCGTGCGTAAATCCGATGTGTCCATCAAAAGTTGTAGGCCGCACATTATTTGGGCCATCGATCATGATGTGGGGCTTACTTTACCCATGTGCACGTTTGTCCAGGTGGGCCCACCCTAGGTTCCATGTGCCTAGCCTACCCTACACCTCTCTATAACTAGCGATAATAGAAGTTCTCTAACCTAGGCAAGGATAGCCTCGTTTTTAGAAACTCATGATGGGTTGCTCTAACCCAAGTCCTCTTTTCTATCAAAAATCTGGATTTTTCTCTTTTCAAGAGAGAAAACTTATCATTCTCCTCCTCTTTCTAGAAATCCCATCATTTCTTTGCTATACTTTTCCCATTCCTCCTCTTTCTCTCTCTCATTCTCTCATTCTCCTCTCCTCCTAGCAAAAACTTTCAATCCCTTCTCCCATCTTTTCTAGCCCTTTCTTCCCTCATTTCCTCTCCATCTATCCATTTGCAACCCATCTACAACCTTTAATCATCTTCCTCTTGAAGCCTAGTACCTAGATCTTAGAGCTTGAAGGCATATTTCTAGGTGGGTACTCTCCTTAGCTTCTTCTCTTTTCTTTCTTTTCCTTGCATGCATGGAAGCATGTAGGACCCACCAATCCATGGTGGAGATCCTACATGGTTCCTAGGATGAGGCCATGGGCCTAGATCCTCCATATTTCTATCCATGGTGGACCATTCTCCATGGACCCACCATGATATTTTCTCCTTTTCATTTCTTGCACCCCATGGGCCATCTAGGCCTTGCATGCATGTGGGAAAAAGGATCCCTACCCTCCAACAAGTTCCTTTGATGTATTATAACATGCATATATCATAACATAGTGGACGGTGTGGATTTGGGTTTGGGAGGTCCATTAGTGGCGGGACCTTCCACCAATGGCCGATTGCTTCTTCCTTTCTCCCTTTCTCTCTATTTCTCTCCTGTGTGTTCTGATGATGTGTGGTCCACCAAGTAGAGGTCAGCAACATCTCAGACCTTTAGATAGATGGGAAGTCCAAGCTCACTTTGACTAGATGTCTAAGCCCACCATGCATGCATGGCTTGGGTGGCCTCCAAAATGTCTTTTTCATGGAGGTCTGAGTGAGCTCATGGGTCTGAAATTTTGTTAACCCATCAAGGTAGACCTCACATGTTGAATCAGGGCCATAAACCCTTTGATTAATTTATATGGGCTGAAATATGGACAACATATGTTGCTGTCCAGATTTCAAGCTCAGTTTGAGCATGATTTTTGACCTAATGTTTGGATCTGTTTGCATGCCCTTTTCTCTCAAATTTCTTTAGGAGTTTTCTGAGGTGTGGACCCCACCTTGATGTAGGATGGGCCCCACATCATTTAACCCTTGATTGAGGCCTATGGGATGGGCCAAAGTAGGTTGGACGTCAAGATATTTTTGGACAGTCCCGCAATGTTGCATGTTGGAGAGAAGCCTATTGTACTTTGAATTTGGGGGAAGTGGGCTACTCCAGTGGACCCCACTTGCTGTCCATACATGGAAGTACCAAACTCACCTATTTTCCCAGTGAATTGTGAGACCTATGCCCACCCCATGAGGTGCCAATCATGGGGACAGTAACATTGTGTAGTAGCAGATTTTTTTTTTGGAAAACATTGCTGTCAAGAATTTGTATCAATTAAATAAAATACTTATACCACTTGAAAAATTATAAAATTTTTCAATGAGATGGCCCATCTATAGTAGGACATACGTACAAATTTTCAGGGCCAATAGATACCTATAATCACCATGACAATAGCTGAAACGACCTACTATATTGTGGTGTCCAGATCAGGCAGAATCTCAGGATAATTTCTTTTCTTAAAATGAATTAAAATATTTAGTTATCCAAAAATTCTAAAATTTTGTAGGGAGGTGTCCCACTCATGTTAGGACGCAACTACAAATTTTGGGGGCCAATGGACCCCTGTGCACACCGTGACAAGGCCTGGACCGGCCTACCACATTGGGACATCCAGGTCAGTCTGATTTTCTAAACAGACTGACTTCTATAAATTAATTAAAATACTTTTAGTTATCTAAAAATCACAAAATTTTATGGAGGTCTACCCCACCCATGAAATTATCACACTAAAAAATTTCAGACCCAACAGACATTTGAGCTGACCATGGTGCGGCCGGGAGTGGCCCACCTGGCAGGGACGCCTAGGCTGGGGCGTCCAGCCTGCTTCGTGTGCCCACCTTGATGTGTTATATATCCCACCATCCATCCACGTGGGATCCTTAGGGGATTGATCATCCTTCCATTTTTTTTCGGTATTCAACTGGAGCCCATTGGGGGGATTTTTGGGCCAGATACCCTGGGCCCATGGAGCTGCCTACACATGGGACAGACCTGCCTTAGGCTACTGCTGGGCCTACATTCCAATGGCCTGTCCCACTTGATATATGTGTCGCATATCCTCTCTCATCTGTTGGGACCTACAGTGATGTGTGTAGGCCATCAGAGATCAAATACACTAAGAAATACTTTTATTGTTGGACTCCAACCAACCCAGAAATTTGGGTGGGCTGGAATTTGATAATGAGCCCAATAATTATTACCTATAAATGTTTGTTTTGGAGCAATATGACCCACTAGATTTGAGGAGAATTTAAGTCAGTTATCTTACCACTTTGATTTATTTTGGGCTTAATTAGTGCATGATTAAAGGCCCATTCCAATTGGAGTCTAATTGGGCTAGTCTTTTAGTTAATTGATGGGCCTTATAACCTTAGTTGGGCTAGAACTTTTGATGGGCTCGTTGGGCCCTTGAGTCCCATATTTATCATGCCATTATGACGGGTCTTATGGGCCAAATACTCAAGTAGTTGGGCCCTTGCTTGCCTCCTATAATAAATCTATACTTGGGCCGAGATGTGATGTCACGCCCCGAAATCCAGCACCTGGGTATATTCGACCCTAATTCCGTACCTGCAGGCATGACTTGTGTTTTGTATGTTTACCTTTCATATTCCACATATATATTGACAAAATAACCTCATTCATAAAATATAACAATCCAAAAATTAAATAATTAAACATTTATTTAAAGAAAAATGTCCATATTCCGACTATTCAAGATTATCATCAAACACATGTCATCGTAATGTTATCATACTAAATGTTCATTACACTTATTTAGAAAATGGTAAATAAATAAAAATAAATAAAAGAAAATCTCTTTAAGCTCCTCCATGTGATCCCGATCCTGAAATTTTAAAATCCCAACAGGGTAAGCTGCGAAGCCTAGTGAGTAATCTCAACACAGGTTTCAAAATAATCTTATGTAATATAAATAAAACTGTATAAAAATACAATACATATTTCGACAAAACAACAAATGAGGAGATTTAATAAACAAAATGTTTCAATGTAAATTCAGAGAAAAATGGATGAATGATATCAACATATATTATACTCCATAACAACATGTGCGGTTTATTCTTTTTAACACCAGGGCCAGTTTACACCGGTTGATTAACACCCACGCCAATACAACACCTAGCCTGGCAATGGGAACCTCTTGCATGATATGCTCACCTATCTAAAGGGTACTTGGTGAGGGACCTATTTGTACGTTAGCTGGTTAGACTACTACCCTACCGAACCTGGCAGTGGGAACCTTTTGCAATCCTGACATGCTCACCCACTCAAAGGGTACGGTAGAGGTTCCAAAAGGTACCAATTGGGTTTCTGGGACTTTCAACCTAAGGGTCTTGATCGCCCCACCTATTTACGCTTTAGGGATTTTCAACCCAGAGAACTTGATCGCCTCACCTATTTTCTGGTGTTTCATAACTATTTTAATGATGTATGATTTTAATATTTCATAAATCAAATATTTCTAAATATTTTCAATGACTACTATTCTTCGGTCAATCCATAATACTTGATGTAAATGATTTATTAAACTAAAAATAAAATTTTCAATCAATGTAAATTGTACATAGATAATTAAAATTCTACGTAAAAAAAAATAAAAATAAACATTCAACGTAATCTATTAGATCATGGTTAAAATAAAAATAAACATGCAATATGATTTATTAAATCTTGATTAAAAAGATAAGCATGCAACTTGATTTATATGATTTAAGAATCTATATAAAAAATATCTAAACTCAAGATTTTGCAATAAATTTTAACAAAACAAAACCTACATGCAAATAAATGAATTTTGTAATAGATAGGATTAACAATAAGACTATAAAACTTGCATGAAAGCATATTAAAGCAATGACAATAAAAAATAATAATTTAAACAACATTTTAAGAAGCAGGGTAAATAATTACATAAAATTAAAAAGAACATCCAAGATGGTAATTGTGTATTATAAGTACAAATGAATTAAAAAATAAAATGAATTAAATTAAATTATATAAAGTTTTCATAAATATCAAGTAAGAGAAAAACTCACCTTTTTCTTAAAAATATTTTCTTTTCTTTTTTCCTTTTTCTTTTCTTTTCTTTCTCTCTCTTCCTTTTTCTCTCTCCTCTTTTCTTTCTTCCTTTTTCTCTCTTCTCTCTCTCCCTCTTTCCAACGTAATTAACCAACCAGCAACTCTCTTTTTCTTTTTTTTTCCCTCTCTCTCTCCTCACTCTTCTCACATCACACCACATCCCGCTTCTCTTCCTTTCTCCTTATTTATAAGGATAACATCACGTGTGCTATTAATGTACTTTTAAAGTTTCAGTTTTCTTTCCTTTAAAAAAAAAAAAAATCTTTATACGTCACGTTTTTTTTTTTCTTTTGGTTTACACCACGTGCACAAGTCTAAATACTTCACATGCATTTATGCTTCCATTTTGCAATTCTTTTCATCACGTTGTTTTTTTTTTTTTTTTTGACAACGTGGGCTGGTTAAATGCACACATGCACCATGCATCTTATGTACACAGCATGCATGTGCCACATGTATGTGTAAGCTATGATGCATGCATGGGCTACTTGTGTGTGCACGTGAGAGGTATATATGTGATGTGTTTGGTGTATGTGTGTAGTTGTAATGTATTCAATAGTGCATAAGTGTATGATGTAGATGGATGGACGGATTAATGTATGCATAGATGGATGGATAGATATATGCAGATGAGTTGTAAGATCGATGGCTAGACTCCAAGATGGATGGGTAGGATTTTGGGTGGCCATATAACCAATATGATGGATGGTCAGTTCAGATGCAAGGACAAGTGTTCTGATGATTTCAGCATATGGATGGTTTGATGGTTGTATCGTTGGATGGATGGTTAAATATATGGTTGGATTTATTAGTTAACGAACGCTTGATTGGATATGTTCAAATCAATGGTTGAGATTGAACCAGTTGATCTTATAGATCGATGGTCATATCGGACTGATTGGGTACATCGATCAATGGTTAAAATTTGACGGTCAAGATTTATTTGGGTTATTACATGTGAGGCCTAACTTACTTGTGTTAAATATAAGGATTTTCCATATATTGGGATAATGGGCTGCCCATTAGGCCCACCACAATGAGTGAACCCATGACCTTTATGGTTGGGCCCTAACCTTGCTTAAGGGCCCACCAGGTTGCTTATGTATTGGGCTTAGCGTATGGCCTACTAGGCCATGCATTGATTGTGCCTTGGACCTTTCTTTACATACATAACAAGCTACCTTTTGGGACCCAGTTGAGGTTATATGTCCTCCTTGGTGGCCCTAAGGTACGCCCATAAGGCCCTTATAAGTGGTTGAAGGCCCACTTTGGACCTTTTTAGGACCGTTTCCTCCTTGAGGCTTTATGACACTCTTAGCTTGTGGGCCATCCTAGAGTATTGGGCCCCCACTAGAGGACTTCACTTCTCCTTAGAGTACCGTCTATGGATCTAGACCTTTTCCCTCCTTGGGAATGAGAAATATATATTACAAGTAGCACACTTACGTCATTGTGACTCATATGCATCATCTGTGTGTATTGATTACATTGTGTCGTAGTCATAGAGGGATGGAGTTTCTCCCCTTGTGCACATGGAGTGCCTGTAATTAGTGCATGATCTGCATGTGTGACTCATGCATTGACATCGCATTTCATGACGATATCGCCCTTGCTTTATCAGGGCCTCGCCTCCACAGGGATATTGAAAGATGGCTGGATGTGTAGACACCGAAAATGTTACTTAAGCATACCGGGTGCATAGGATGCCCATGGGTGAACTTTCCAAAACTTCCATGTTACTAAGAATTTTCTCCAACGCCGTGACCGAGTAGAAATTATGAGCACACGAGGGCCTTATACCGTTAGGCCACGACTCCCACTATTGTATAGTCGGTTGGATATGGGTATAGCCTTACCTGCCTGGTGTGAGGAGGCATTGCTAGGCTGAGTCCAACCAGCTCGTAAATGGGTCCGCTACCGTCAGACCTTGCTGGTGATTGGCTGTTCATAGGTGGGTAGTAAGGTCTCTTATGCTCGTTTGACTGTGCGGGGTCTGTAGAGCGGCAGTCATTCAGTAGTATAATGGACCCCAGTGATTTCCTTATGATTGGAAATGTACTTAATATGTGGATTGGTTATGAGCACTGGTATTATTTTGCATCGCACTCGCATCAGCTGCATAAGCCCCTTCATGCATTGGCTTAGTATGGCATCCAGTACTCATTACATCGTATTCATGATAAGCCTTGGTAAGGCTAGCGACATTGTCATTGAGCATATTTCTCTTCCTATACCTCATTCTATTTGTTTGTGCACTATTGTCACACACTTTCACCACCCTCTAAGATTCTATAAGCTTATACACGATTGATGCATGCAGGTGATCCTAGGCGGGTGTCGTAGCGACAGAGTGTGGAGTAAAGTTAAGCTTGAAGACTCCAGTGTTGCTGACTTTTTTCTCTTCTTCTATTACCTTATGTATGTCCTTTTGGACCTTTTGGATATTTGTAAAAGTTTAAATTCTTAGTGGATTTTGTAATTGTGTGCCTTGTTATTCTCAGATATACTTGCAGTGATCTTGGGTATGCTCGCATTGGAAATGATTATATTGTTATAGAAATCCTTCTTGTAGGATCCTAGGATCGGAACCTGCCTCAGGAGCTGAGAATAGGGTACCACGGATGCTGTTGCGGCCAGAACCGGCCATCGGGTTTCTTGCGAGTCTGGTTACCGAGTCTGGGGCGTGACACAGCATGTGACTGGAGATGTATCAAGCATAAATTTGATAATCGAAATACGACTATAGTGGTCCTGGATATTTAAACTACTCCAGATGTGTATTGCAATGATACACTAGACAACAGCGGGACTAAACTAATGGCTCCAAACTAGTTGTAAGATGCTGGGTTTTTGCGCGCCGCAAAGGTTTTGGATCAAGTTGATATTCGTGTTTTCTCTCTGTCCACGTGACCTTTTGAACAATAGGTTGGATGGCAAATAAACGTCACGGTGGACAGTTGAAAGTTTTTTGTGGTGGCCGTTCAATGACAATTGTTTCCTATGGTGTGGTCCACCAATATTTGCTTCTTCTTTTTTTTTTTTTTTCTACGCAATGTGTTCAAAACAATATAAAAAATAGATGGACAACATAGATATACAACATATACATTGAGGTGGGCCACTGTTAGGGTCCCACCAACATCAATGGATTCAGGGTCAGGTAAGACGTCATTGAATAAGGTACTAGAATGTAACATTCTTGATTAATCAGACAGTAATTCGTAAACATTTCTTTATCTAGGAACAGGAAATCCTGTTATTCCGAAACAAATGATCCCCGGTTAAATATGAGATGGCGCAAGTTTCTTTTGCTCGAAGCAGTCAACTAAGGCTGCCAAGATATTTTATTCTCCAGCTGCCCAGCTGCCCATTTTGAAGGGGATGTTTCTGAGAATCGATCACCTACACGGACATGATACTACAACATATAGTACTGTGCTATCTATACTGCCAATTTGCAATTTTAATAGGAAATCCACACCATGAAAAGGGTAGGTCTGACTATGAATAATAAAAGTGAAAAAATCAATCTGATCCATTCATTGTTTGAGCCACACTTCGAGTCAATTGATAACCGAAGATCTGACTCAACATAAAGAGTCGCCCAACTGGTGAGCAATTCAATCTGATTTTGGGGAAGGACGATTTTCATGGTAGACATTAACCATTCTCATGAGACTGATTTCTTTCACAAATGACATACATGTTCGCCGGAAAGAAGGTACACCAACAGAAGTTATCCGGAAGACTATTTTTGCGTATCTACTCTTATATAATGCATTTTGCTTAGGTTTCTCATCCATTGTTTGAGAGAACAAGTGGCATAAGGCCCATCACCAACCAAACAAGAAAAATAATGGAGGATACCCAAATTTCTCTTCGGGTTTTCGATATCTCGGAGGACTTCGACGATTTCATGGTATGGGCCACCGATAGCAAGGCGGCTCGCTTTTGCAGTTGGGAGCCGTACACTTCCAAAGAAGATGCTCTCAACTACTTAAAGGAGACGGTTGTTTCCCATCCATGGTTCCGAGCCATATGCTTGGGAAACCGGCCGATCGGGGCTATTTCGGTTGCCCCAGGATCTGATAACAATAGATGTAGAGGTGAACTTGGGTACGTTCTAGCATCCAAGTACTGGGGCCAAGGGATAGCTACACGAGCGGTCAAGATGGTGATCGATTCCATATTTGTGGAGTGGCCACATCTAGAGAGACTTGAAGCTCTAGTAGACGTTGAAAATCCAGGTTCACAGAGAGTGCTGGAGAAGGCTGGCTTCCTTAGAGAAGGTGTCTTGAGGAAGTACGTCATTCGCAAAGGGAAGACTAGAGATGTGGTGATGTACAGTTTTCTTTCAACAGATTCACTTGCGCAACTTTAAAAAGGCCTTGTACGAATTGCTGTCCTCATAAGGAAGGCCTACCTGTTGTCTGTTGAAACCCCGATGGGTTTGGCGAGACCAAATCTGTTTGTTACTTGTTGAAGTGTGTCAAGATCTTACTTTTACCTTCAAATTTAGACACGCAATATTTTTCTTTTAACTTTCTTTTTTTTCGGTTATATACCCATTACTTGAGTGGTTAGAATTGCTTCAGCAATATTGTGAGTTAAGGGATATGCTCCATCCATGTAGGACTCACAATTTGAATGATTAGGATTGTTTTAATTGGCGTCATTTGAATGGCTGTAAAATAGTCTTTAGTCACAATCTATGGCCCACATGAATTGTGGAATGGACTTACTTTTTTAGGCATATATAACATCCAAGTATCATTTCTAATGTTGCGGTAGGCTTAGATCCCGCAGGCATTTTTATATCCTAGAAATACGTTTCAAATTAACAGTCCTCTACACCCAGATCCATAGCTCAACTGGCAGACTCAGTGGAGATACCTCCTTTCAACACTTTAGGTCTTGGTATCGATCCCCAGCGTGGGTGGCTAACATGGAGTGTGTGTACTGACTTAAGGTCTTGGTATTGATCCCTGGCTTGGGTGGCTAACATGGAGTGTGTGTACTGACCTGGGTATGTACTAACAAGCTAACCCTAAAAAAATAATCAAACTCTAGTCCTTTTAGAGACAAGGAAGACCAACAACTCTCAAAAATAATACCAGGTGTCCCTGATTTTCTAGGGATATTAGGTAGGATATCTTTCAACAAACACTCCACTTCTTCCCCTCCTTATTACTAGCCCAAGTGGTATCTATACTAGACCTAAAAACCATTGCCACCTCTAATCATCGACAAAACCTAATTAAAGAATCACTTTTTTGCTTAGTGCCTATTTGGGATCAATGATTTGCTCCACGGATTTAAATAGTATGTTGATGGGTAGATGCCAATAGTTTTAGAACTTAGTGATTTAGCTAAAAAATTGATTGACTTGACTAAGTGTTGGGCAGAGTTGTCTGGCTTGTTCCAAACACATCCAAGCTCGTCCTTAACTAGCTCTTGACATGCTTGAGTCGTTGTTGACTCGGTTGACTCACATCGGTGGCGTTGAGTCATAGCTGGTGAACTTTTTAATAAAAAACATTGGAGGGTGAGATTCAAACCCAAGACTTCCTGGCAAAAAGAAATCAAGGTTATCGATTGGCTGGCCTGGTTCTAGAAAATGCAAAATTTTGAATGAGTTGAACTTGAACAGTTCAAAATCTGGGCCTAAGACAACCCTAGGCCTATATCTTGGTACCCTAAAAGCAATGCTCTCAACCATACGTGTAAGCAGAACCAGTAAGTTTAAACATTTTTTATTACTTATATTTAAATAATTAATATTTATTTATTATAAATATTTCTAATTCAATTCTTAAGTATCGAGTTGAGAAAAAACAAACTTATATTTAAATAATTAATATTTATTTATTATAAATGTTTCTAATTCAATTCTTAAGTATCGAGTTGAGTCAAAACAAAGGCTGGCTTGGGTTTTCGATTGACTTGACTTGATGAAGCTTCGAGTCAAGTCTAGATGTAGGATGGAGGGAGGAGAGGATAAAATACTCACACACACACACACACACACACACACACACACACACACACATTTCTCTATGTAGGTGATGTCCAAGGGGGCTAAGGACATTCAAGGCTCTCACTTTATTCCCTCTTGCATAACGTCTATTTATAAAGAATTAGGATTTTTCGGTAAAACAGTTGTATGGTGCCATGCCACCTTATTGTTTTCATATGACCTACTCAGAACAGGTTGGGGCTCTGAGGGACCCACCATGATTTATGGGTATATCAACACCATCTATCCATTTTTACATATTATTTTAGGATATAAGCTAAAAAGTAAGGTAGATCCAAAGCTTAGAGCACACAATTGGTATTAAACACCCACCATTAAAAACTTCTTAGAAGCTATGGAAGATCAAGCTTAAATTTGTGTTTTGCTTGCATCTTGGTTTATGTTGTTAATGCATTGATTTGTGCACCTTATTTGTCAATTACATGAGTCCATGTGCTGTTGGAAATTGAAGACCAAAGACACAAGAGGACATGGAGCATCAATGAGCAAAGACTACCTCACTTGCACACCTGCACCCTACCTCAACCCGATCCCAAACTCTCTCTCTCCCTCCCTCCCTCATCCTCCTCCTCATCTAAGTCCGACAACCACCCACCACTACCATGTAACACCCCGAATTTTCGCTATTTTGAATTACCAAAAATCCTTAAATTTTTTTTATAACTAGCCACGTCATCACTTACTGGCCCTTGACACTCGAGATGGGCTTATTCACGGCTGGTACTAATAAGAACCGTACAAATAGGATTGATCGACCGTAGAAGAGCAATGAATCCAACTGATTTGTTAAACATCGAGTTCAGCCCCATGATCTGTTCACATAGGGCCCAAATCTAACCAACCTGCTACTGACTAATCAAACTATAGTAACTTAATTAGAGATCAACTCAAACCCGAGCCAGCTATGGGTTGAACCTTAATTAATGGACCGAATCAACCTAGTTACTCTTTTAGCCTAAAACCGACGGTTTAGAGAGATCATGACCGAAACACCATTTTCTCTAATTTCGAATAGGCCATACCATAAACTTAATTTATCCATACCTTAACCACTACGCCCAAGAAGTCACTTTACCCAATTTATTCCAAAAGTGCCTCGATTACTCGAACAAGCTCTAGACCGCTTGTTAGTGGGCCACTAGTTCCAAAAATTATAGAGTAATGCCTATTTCACTGGGCTTGCGGTCCATTGCAGATGATGGACTCAAACTAGGCCTGGAAATAGACAATTTATGCCATCCTGTCGGCGCTTGTAAAATGCAACTCTCCCTAGTATTGGCTAAAAATTTAAATTTTAAACTAAATGACCCCGCCACTTAGGATAACAAATTAGGACATTTCAGCCATCGAATTTCACCCAAATTTGTACCATAGGCTAGAAATATTTTCCTGCACTCGCCCGTAAAATCTGAGCATTGATCGAGGATTGGTGACCATTAATCACAAATTAGGCCACTTCGGCAAAACCCTGTATCTGTTTGCAATCAAACTTTGCCCAACCCTTCATCAGGTCATGGGGCACGTGTTCCATGAATCAGATGGGCCAAGGGTCCATCAGGGAAGCTCCAATGATAAAAAATGGGCACACAAGGCCATTGGGGGAATTACATCAAACTATAGGGTCAACTAATATAATTCTCGACATATAAAAGTCCAGCTAGCCCTCTCTCCCTCATTTGTTGAAATTTCAACAGCTAAAATTCTAAGAGAGAGAGAGAGAGGAGTGAGGGTGAAGGATTGCACCTTGGTGCTTGGTGATCGTAACTCCCCGCACCCATCACCCTTACAACTCCGAAAATTTCGATCCTACCACCGTAGAACCGAGGCACACTCAATCTAAGGTAAGAATCGGACATCGGCCCATTTTTTCCTAATGATCAGCCACATGCATGTATCTTACCACCCTTTTCTTGCAACGTAGGGCCCCGACACGTCGAGTTTGCGGACCCAGCGATGTTAGGACGCTTGCAAAGGCTTCCGATCAACAATAGGTGTGGACCATTACCTTTAGGTGGCCGATTATTACACCTATCGTAGGTTTAATGAATTTGATTGGTGAACTGTTAGTGCATATGGCTGAATTTTCATTTGGATTGCATAAATAGGATAATGGACTAGGAATTGCTGAAATTATGGAAAGGGATTAGACCCCAATACCCCAAACATGTGACTTGTTAATTTGCATATCATGTAGGATACAAATGTTTGAAATTCTCCAAATCGTTGCTAGTTGGTTGTTGATTTCCTGATTAGTTGTTAATTTTGCTTAGAATGAAGACATGAATTATTGTAAATTGTTGATTGGTGGTTAATTCCCTAATTTCATGATTAACTATGCTTAGGTAAAGGCATGAGATGTTGCAAATTGACTGACTAGTTAAGTTGCCTCGATTTTCAATGTATGACTGAATTATGTGATTTATGTTGGCTATGGAAGATTAAGTGTGGTGTATTGTTATATGACCATCCATATGATTGTATAGGCTAGAATATGTTAAGTATAATCTATAAAATTGGGTGGAATTTAAAATGTTACTGTCCATGTGCTATTTATCCTAAAATGGTGTCTGTCCTACAATGAATTGTATCCAATGAAGACCCTGCTTGTTGTGTATTGTGTATTGACACACATTCCCCTATAGATCAGCCGACTACCAGGAATTTCTTAGGCGGTCTTTGTTGAGCATGTCCACAAGTGAATTTGGCCCGAATAGTTAAACTGTAGGTTGTTGGCCATAGTTGGACTACAGGAGACAGTGTTCTCATGCCGATTAGTTATATTTTAACCCGTCAGGGGCATATTGACTCTTAAGTCGACCATCCTTGTATGTTAACCATATTTGATCACGCCTGTATGAACCTGAAGTACCCTAAGACCATTGCGCCCACTATTAATTATAATTTACGGCTTACAAGACTCATGAGCCGAGGATGGTAATATGGGACACTATGCCCATGCTGTCGGCCTACGCTGGGATGAGCCTCCCCGTAGTGTCCAGTGAGCACTTTTGTGAGCCGCGACGGTGGTATGAGACACTGTGCCCGTGCTATCGACTTGTGCTAGGGTGATGACCTTCCCATATTGACCACGAGTAGGACATTTAAGCCCCAATTATTTTTGTCTGAGATTATGGTTTCTGGGATTAACGACCCTATATAGGGCTAAGAATCGCGAGAGTCATATGACCACGGCCCTTGAGCCGCGTAATCGGGTTAGGGCAACAACTCCACAAGGGTATTCCAGTTTCCTCAATCTACTGGACGAATGAACCTAATTAACCAACCTAGCTAACATATTTCATGACATTGCATTATTATTGTGGTGATTAGGCAGTCGAGGTCGCAATTGAGGGAGTGGTTGTCATTGCGAATGTTAGATGTCGTCGCTTGAGGGAGTCTTAGTAGTGAGGGGCATGCATCATATCATTAAACCATGCATTTACATTAACAACAGTATTTAGGGTTCTATGTTGTATGCTGTTCATTAAATGTACTCTATGCATGATAATTTATGTGGCCTATTGCTAATGGTACCACTAAGTTACCTACTCACTCCCACTTTGGGACGATGTTCTAAAACACTAACCAGAATCCGGTATAGATACAGGTACCTTGGAGCGGGATGCGCTGGACGATATCAGTGCAGATGACGAGGAGGAGGAGGGAAGACACTCTTAGACTTCGGCGATTTCTTCTAATTTATGGTTGGATGGTCGCGGGACATGGGCCAGGGCCCTAGTCATTTTGGGATATTTATCTGGGTGGGTCTAGTTCCCAGTTGGATTTTCTTAGTACTATATTCTAGATATCTTACCTGTTTAGTGGCTCGTATTTACATTTTATGATATTCTCATACTTATAGTTTGTTAAACTCATCATTGCTTATAAATAAACCTAAATGCATTGAAATCTAGAGCTCATTAGGGCATATGTGGCACGTAGGAATTCGGGAGCCAAGTTCCCACTCAGCCCCTGAAAATATGGGGCGTTACATACCACTACCCTCTCTCTCTCTCTCTCTCTCTCTCTCTCTCTCTCTCTCTCTCTCTCTCCACTCCCTCTCTCATCTCTCGAGTCTGGGCCCTGACAACCGCTTAATCTCGATTAGCAGTTCGCACCCACTTGGTCGCAATAGCTTGTTAGGGTTTGAAGGTAATTTACTAAATTTTAATTTTTAATTTGGGAGGGTACGGTTGAGCTAGCTCGAGTGCTTCCTGGTTGGCTCGAGTGCAGCTGAGATGGTGTGTAAGTGCTATGGTTTTATGCTCCTTTGGTTGTCAAATTTTGTGGTGCTAAAGCATCAATCTATGTCTTGTGTAGCTCATTGGTATATATGATTAAGACATTACATCACCTCTCTAAACATGTTGCTTTAAGTCAAGAACGAAGATTTACTTCAAACCATTTTAAGAAATGCAAGTACAAGCTACAACGAAAGAAGTGAACTTGTTCAAAGACTCAAGTTAGTGTACAACTCAAAATGAAGTGTAATTCAAGCTCTAGAAGATCTCAAGTTCAATGCTACATCAAGTATAGAGATCTCAAGTTTTACAATCTTCAAAGGTCAACTATCATATGAAGTCTCGATGTTCATATCTCACTTCTAGGTATGATTGACCTTAGATTAATTGTAGGGTAGGTCATTCTGTATACATAATTCATATTGAATCATTTTATATGAATTTGGTCTGTTCTAAGACTAGTCCTGGACCCTTTTCGACTAGTCCTAGAACTGGCTCGACTAGTCCAAGAAATTTCAGGACCAGTCCTAAGTTGTTGCAATTTTTCAGAATTTTTTGGTTGAACTACGACCAGTCTTGGAGTCTTCTCGACTGGTCATGTGAACAGTGCTCGCTTGTTCACGACCTGTCGTGCACCTTTGACTCAAACTCCTACAACTAAACTTGGTGCCTCATGACCAGTCGTGGGTTGGTCACGACCAGTTGTGGAGGGCTCACGATTGGTCGTGGATGACCTTCGACCAGTCGTAGAACGGTTTTTTCCGATCGCGCTTAAAATTTCAAAAATTTATTTCTTCTACGACCAGTCGTACTATCCTCAGGACTAATCGTAGACGAGTTTCTGTAACTATAAATAGATGACGAATTTCATAGTTTGATAACCCAATTCAAGTAAAATCAAGGCATCACTCTGAGATAAGTTTGTGTTCATTTTAAGCTAATTTGTGCATATTTAATATTCTCTTTTGTTAGCTTTATTGATTTGATTTTGTTTTTATATTCCAATCTGAATTGAAAAGAGGAATTGTGATATTCCTTCTTCTTAGAATTAAAATCAAATATAGCTAGCCCAACTAGTTTAATTTAAAATCAATCTAGAACCTAGAACCATTTCTTAAGTGAGTATTGGACATTGAACTTCTATTCGAACTTCTATTCCGACTTGGTTCTTCCGGGCTACAACAAAAGGAGAAATCCAAGTATTTTACTTTATTGTAAATTTCATTCTTTTGGTTTTATTTGAGATTAAGCCAGAAAAATCTCAATCTGTTGGTTATCTGAGGAGAGCCAGAAAACTTAGAAGTGGGGTTTTTTGAATTGTGTAAACTCATTTGAAAGACACAATTGTGAAGGTTTTAGGTGAAACTGAGAAACCTATTTTCATAGTGAACGCTAATATCCACTAAGTGAGGATATTAGGAGTGGAGTAGCAAACTATGTGGTTGTTGTTTAACAGTTGGTGAACACACAGGCGAACCACTATAACTCTTTATGTTTTGTGGATGTGTGATTTATTTTCTATCTTTTATCGTTCAAAGTTTGTGGGATGTATGTGTGGATGTGAATGTTGTAATATTTACATTTCAACCATTGTGGGGAATGTTGTAATATTTTAATATTTCTATTCCTTACTATTTATTTATTCCTCTTCAGTTTGAATTTTTAATACAAAGAACTTTCTACAAATAAGGTTGTCCTGCTATAAACCCTTGGTTTTTATGGCGTAAGGTTGTCCTTAGGACAACATTTGTATCAATCTCTCAATACTTAATTATTCAGGCTGCTTTTCATTTCTGCATTGTGAATTGATTTCCTTTATTTGGCTATCATATTCTTTTATTCCGCTGTTAAAGCTTAAATTTGGCATAGTCCCATTCACCCCCCCTCTAGGACATATAGTTTGGCCTTTTCAAGTGGTATCAGAGCCTAATAACTCATTTTAATTCTTGTTATTTGAATTTATTTCCTAAGCTAATCGATCTAAGCTATTTATAAGATGTCAAATTTTGATAGCATTTCAGTCACGAGGCCTCCACCATTTGATGGCACCAATTATGCCTATTGGAAAGCCAGGATGAGGACTTTCCTTAAATCCAGGATGACAGCGTGTGGCAAGCCACAGTGACTAAATGGACCTCTCCTACCACTGAAGTAACTGGTATTGATGAATCAAAATCAATAAAAGTCTCACCTTATTTTACTTGGACCACACTTCAGAAAAGTGAGAGTAGTGCCAATGCAAAAGCACTAAATGCAATCACTTGCGCACTATCATCGGATGAATTCAAAAGAATTAAATCCTGCGATACTGCAAAGCAAGCTTGGGATATATTAGAAATGACACACGAGGGTGCATCAATTGTCAAGAAATCTAAAGTCCAAATCTCCACAACCAAATTTGAGGAAATACATATGGAAGAAAATAAAATGTTTATGGACTTCCATACTAGATTAAATGATATTGTGAACTCTATGTGGGGTCTTGGTGACAAAATCCCTAAAAGTAAAGTTTGTGCAAAGAAACTACGCTCACTCCCTGAACGGTTCAATTCTAAGGTAATTGTGATCTAGGAACTTCGTGATATGGATACGATGAGGGTAGAAGAATTAGTTGGGTATTTACAAACCTACGAGTTAAATTTTAAAGCTCCTAAAGGTAAATCTATTGCCCTTGAGTCTTCTAAAAATGTTTCTCAAGAAAACAATAGCAATTCTGATTTAGAAAATTTTGAAGACGATATGGCTCTTTTAGCAAAAAAATTTTACAAGATTTTCAAAAGTAAAAAGAGGGTTGATTTTCAAAAATCAAATGATAAGAAGAGATCTAAATATAAATCTAAAACTTGAAAATATTTAAAAGATAGTCAATGTTACAACTGCCAAGAATATGGGCATTTAGCAAATAAGTGTCCTAAAAAGGACAAACCCAAAAAGAAGAGTATGTTGGCTACTTGGGATGAATCTTCTAGCTCTGAAGCCTCTTCTGAATCAGAAGACTCTGAAATCGAGTTGGGCAATGAAATTAAAGCCCTTATGACTCTAGCCAAGTTCACTTTTTCAGATCACGATGATTTAACTAGTGAAGAAAATCGAAGAAGATCTTCAAGATGCTTACAATGCCTTATACAAGGAAAGTTATAAAATTGCCGTAAAACTAAAACTTCAAAAAGAAAAATTTTCAAAGTTTAAAGAAAATTTTGAGTCTCTTGTTTTAGAAAAATCCCATATTTTAGATTGTTTTAAAAAATGTAAATGCGATTTAGAATTCAAAACCTCCCAGATTGAAAATCTTATATCTGAAAATGATAAACTTAAACTTGAAGTCTCTTCTCTTTTGAGTTTAAGGGATACATGGAGATATGCCCAAGGTGATCCAAAGGTAGAAAAACTTTTATCCGGATCAAGAAAATGTGGCGTTCGATCCGGTTTGGGCTACGATAAAAATATTCCTCCTAAACAAAAGAATACTCCTCCCAAGTTTGTGAAAGGAGAGACTTCAAACTCAAAAGGGACAAGTACTAATTAAAAATTTTCTAAAAATATTAAAACTTTTCCCCAAGAGCATCTATATCAACTGTAAAAATCAGAACCGAAACCCTTTTGTTGAAAAAATAGTTGATCTACTTAAGGAGCTTTTAAAATCTAACTCAGTAGGTCACACTTACAACAACTACAAATAAAAGAAGACCCACTATACTCCTAAACCCAAAACAGTTATGAAATGGGCTACTAAGGTTACCTGCTTATTTGCTCATACTGCTTTCAAAGCTACAAGCCATTTAAAGTGGTACCTAGACAGTGGATGCTCAAGGCATATGACTGGTGATAAAGGTCTATTCACCGATCTCAAAGACATGGCTGATGGGTCAGTCACATTCGGTGATGGCAACAATTGCAAGATTATTGGCCAAGGTACGATTCAACTCTATAACCTCCCTTTATTTAAAAATGTCTTATACGTTGAAGGGTTAAAGCACAATTTGTTAAGCATATCTCAAATATACGATAATAATCATAGTGTAAAATTTTCTAACCAAGTTTGTGAAATTCTAAATAATAAGGGTTCAGTAATATTAACTAGTAGCAGAACTTCTGAAAACTGCTATATTGTTAGTAATCCAGCTCATCTAGTCAATCGTGTTACATGGTCCACACCAATGAGACTGATTTGTGGCATAAAAGTCTTGGACATGTACACTACCGTAATTTGTATAAACTGAGCAAAAGAGAACTAATAAGAGGTCTACCTAAATTACAAAAAATAGACAAAATATAAGGTGAATGCCAGATTGGCAAGCAATTAAGGAGCTCTCACAAGAAGGTGAACTCCAATGCCATATCAAGACCACTCCATATGGATCTTATAGGACCTACCAGGACGGAGAGTTGCGGTGGCAAAAAATACAATTTGGTAATTATGGATGATTTTACCAGATTCACTTGGGTAGCTTTCTTAAGGGATAAATTAAAAACCCTTGATGAAGTAAAAAGAGTTCTCAAACAGATTCAAACGGAAAAAGGTTCTCAAGTCTATAAGATTCGTAGTGATCATGGATCTGAATTTGAGAATAGTAGTTTTGAGAAATTCTGAAGTGATCAAGGAATATCGCATGAATTTTCTGCACCCAAACCACCACAGCAAAATAGAATTATAGAAAAGAAAAATAGAGTGCTTTAAGAAATGGCTAATGTAATGTTGAATAGTATGAAGCTATCTAAAAATCTTTGAGCTGAAGTCATAAATACTGCCTATTATATAATCAACCGGGTTTACACGAGAAAATCTAATAATAAAACTACTTATGAAATGTGGCTCGATAAAAAGCCTACTATCAAATACTTTCGAGTTTTTAGAAGCAAGTGTTATATTTTACGTGACCATGAAAATCTGAGAAAGTTTGACACTAAAAGTGATGATGGAATCTTTTTAGGATATTCTTTAAACAGTCGCGCATATCATGTACTGAACAAAAGGACCGGTGTTATTCAAGAATCTATTAATGTGGTCATAGATGATCACTTGAATACACTTGCCCCAAGTTCAAATAATGATGGAGTTCTTTTAATTGACAAACCAGATACTTCATCAAATCAAACTGACTCTGAACTGAGGACTGTTAAAGATCATCCAACCACTCAGATTCTTGGAAACCTCTCACTGGTGTACACACTCATAGACAAGTAGAAGATATATGTAATTACGTATATTTTACATCCCAGATTGAACCAGCAAACGTAAAAGAAGCTCTTGCTGACGAAAACTGGATTGTTGCGATGTAAGAAGAGCTTAACCAATTTGTGAGAAATGATATTTAGTATCTTGTTCCTAGACCTAAATATAAACATATTATCGGAACTAAGTGGATTTTCAAAAATAAGTCTGATGAACTTGGTAATATAATTCAAAACAAGTCTAGACTGGTTGTACAAGGGTACACTCAAATTGAGGGTATTGATTATGATGAAACCTTTGCCCCAGTAGCTCGTCTTAAGTCAATTAGACTATTTATATCGATTGTTTGCTTTAGAAAATTCAAAATTTATCAAATGGATATGAAGAGTGCCTTCTTAAATGGTGATCTGCATGAAAAAGTATATGTTGAACAACCAATAGATTTTGAAGACCCCAAGAACACTGATCATGGCTATCGCCTTAAAAAGGCTCTCTACGGCTTAAAACAAGCTTCTAGAGCATGGTACGAGAAATTGACTAAGTTTTTACTAAGTCATGGTTTTCAAATGGGAAGGTAGATAAGACTCTTTTTCTTAAGAAACTTAATGATCACATCTTAATAGTGCAGATCTACGTTGATGAATTATTTATGGATCTACCTATTCTAACATGACTGTTGAGTTTGCAGCTTTAATGAAATCTAAGTTTGAAATGGGTATGGTTGGGGAATTGAATTATTTCCTAGGGTTGCAAGTGAAACAATAATCTGATGGCATTTTTATTTCTCAAACCAAATATATTCTGAACTTAATCAAAAAGTTTGGATTTGAGAACGGTAAGAATTTTGATACTCCTATGAGTACAACTCTAAGACTCTCAAAGGACTCTACAGGTAATAATGTGGATCCTAAATTATATCATAGTATGATTGACAGTTTACTTTATTTAATTGCTAGTAAACCTGATATTGCTTTAAGTGTTGGTATTTGCGCTAGATATCAGTCTGATCCAAAAGAATCACATTTAACAGTTGTTAAGAGGATTATGTGATATGTCGCAAGTACTACTAAATTGGGTCTCTAGTATCCATATGATACTAGTGTTCAACTGGCTGGGTACTCAGATGCTGATTGGGCTGGTAATATTGATGACAGGAAATCAACCAGTTGTGGTTATTTCTATATTGAAAATTGTTTGGTTTCTTGATTTAACAAGAAGCAAAGTTCTATATCGCTCTCAACTGCTGAGGCTGAATACATCGCAGCAGGAAATGCGTGTACTCGGCTTGTTTGGATGAAACGTATGTTAAGCGATTATGGAATTGCATAGGAATTAATGATATTATATTGTGATAATTCTAGTGCTATAAATATTTCAAAAAATCCAATCCAGCATTCATTTACCGAGCACATTGACATTATGTATCATTATATTCATGAATTAGTGAAAGAAAAGTTGATATCTGTGGAATACATTCCTACCAAGACTCAACTTGTTGACATTTTAGTAAACCGCTCGACAAAAGTAGATTTAATAAATTAAAATTTGATCTTGGTATGTGCATTTTAAATTGATTATTCATGCATACTTGTATCATAATGTATATATATTTGATAAATTAATGGTTTAAAATTCAAATTTGTATGAAAAATGCATGTTTATGCTGGTACACGACCAGTCGAGGATGTGCTCGACCAGTCATAGTACGACCGGTCGAGGATGGCTCAAGACCAATCGTGTAGCACGCTGGTCTCTTTAATTTTGGAAAAACTATCATCTTCCTCATTTCTTCTTTTCTCTCTAACAAGCTGTGGCACGGCTAGTCAAACCCTACTGTTTGATTCGTCAAGGTTAGTGCATTTTTTTAGTCTTACTTGAAGATTCATGGTCTATTTTCTTCAATTTCTTCATTGGAGTACTTGATTTCAAGCTTTGTTGAGTTATTTGGGGTTTTCTTCTCAAATTTCTATTTTTGAGAAAACCCATTCCTCATCTTTTGCAACTCCTTAGTACATTGATTTTCTTATTGCCAATGGATGCTAAAGGGAAAAAGAAAACTTCCCGTGGTCCATTTTCTTCTAAATCTACTCCAATAGCATGACGCCACCTTCGGTCACCCGAAGATGATCCCTCATATGTGCGGGATTTGCGTTTGCGCAATGTTATTGTTAAGCGATCTGTCGATCTTGAACACATTGCTCCTTTTGGTATTCTCCCACTTCTTCAAGCTGTAAGATGGGCTAACATCTTACATTGGGGTGGGCCTACATACCAATCTATTGCTTAGTCCATGTTTGCATGTATCTCTGATTTTTTTGACTAAGAATTTAACGTTTAAAATTGATGCTAGAGAAGGTCCATTTGAAATTGACCACCATCTGATTTCAGGGCTAATGGACATACCTGTTAATAACGAAGGTATTCCTATTCATACTCTAGTTGAGAAACCCTTAGAATCAGAAAAATGCATGCTCACTAGAGATCTATGTAATATGAATGTACAATGGACTCATAAAGGGAATGCGCTCCCCTCAAAGTACTTGTTACCCAGATACAGGGTTCTTCACAGAATCTTTATTTCAAATCTATATCCGCGTTCTGGTAATAAAACAGAGCTGACGTCCTTTATGGTTCAGGTTTTACACTCTGTCATCTCTGGTACTAAAGTTTGTCTTCCTTCTTTGATATTTCATTTCATCATTCAGTTTCGTCTCCATCCAGGTCATAGTGATATTCCGTTTGCCTATCTTATGACTGTTTTAGCTACTCATATGCTAGTTTCTATGCCTGTTGGAGAGGCTCCTATCCATCATCTTATTTTTAACAATATGAATATTAACAAGATGAAATTGGAATTGGCTCCTGGCCAAGTGGATGTGGGTGGTGGTGGAGTTGAAGCAGGGAATGAAGAAGAAGCTGGTGATCTTCCTCCTGATAATAAATATGGATGATATTTTTGATGAAATTGAATCTGATTCTGCTAATGATCCTGACTATGAGCCATCTGATTTTGATGCTCGTCTTCGTGCTCTAGAGGAGAAGGTAGAGAATATGAATGTGGCCCATGATTTACAGTTTAAATATATGCGTAAGTATCTTAGGCGCTTAAACAAGGGCCTTCATCAACTTAATCCTACCATTCCTGCGCCTTCTTCAAGATCTGATTAAGTGCTTTACTCTTTGGTCTGTAATAACTTTAAGTCTACTTGTGTTGGTTTGTGAACTTTATTTGGTTTACTGACTTTTGTTTAAACTAGGTAATGGTATGTGGACTTTAATTTGCTTATATCTTGTCTAGTTAATCCTTTATTACTCCTGTTTCTTATCCTTTTCATTTTTCTTCTTCTTCCTTTGTCATATTGTGTCAAAAAGGGGGAGAAATATTTGGATTGATTGCTTATGGCATGGATATATTTGGATATGGATTGTGGGTAGCATATAATTTTTTTTGGATATATGTGTGCTACTTAGGGGGAGTATGTGAGGAGATGTTTTGCCTATGCTGTGCCTAGTTCATAATGTTATGTGTTACTTGATGATAACTGGTGCATGATTCTTTAACCAGTTTGTAACTGGTTTTCTCTTATAACTAGTGCATACATGATTCTTTGAATGTGTATTGGTGATATTATTGTTGGGCATGTTTTGTCACAAATTTGACAAAGGGGGAGATTATAAGTGCTATGGTTTTATGCTCTTTGGATTGTCAAATTTTGTGGCGCTAAAACATCAATCTATGTCTTGTGTAGCTCATTGGTATATATGATCAAGACATTGCATCACCTCTCTAAACATGTTGCTTCAAGTCAAGAACGAAGATTTACTTCAAACCATTTCAAGAAATGCAAGTACAAGCTACAACGAAAGAAGCGATCTTTTTCAAAGACTCAAGTTAGTGTACAACTCAAAATGAAGTGTAATTCAAGCTCTAGAAGATCTCAAGTTCAATGTTACATCAAGTATAGAGATCCCAAGTTTTATAATCTTTAAAGGTCAACTATCATATGAAGTCTCGATGTTCATATCTCACTTTCTAGGGATGATTGACCTTAGATTGACCGTAGGGTAGGTCATTTTGTATACATAATTCATATTGAATCTTTTTATATGAATTTAGTCTGTTCTAAGACTAGTCCTGGACCCTGTTCGACTAGTCCTAGAACTGGCTCGACCAGTCCAAGAAATTTCAGGACCAGTCCTAAGTTGTTGTAATTTTTCAGAATTTTTTGGTTGAGCTACGACCAGTCATGGAGTCTTCTCGACCGGTCATGTGAACAGTAATCAACTTGTTCACGACCTATCGTGCACCTTCGACTCAAACTCCAACAACTAAACTTAGTGCCTCACGACCAGTCGTGGGTTGGTCACGACCAGTCGTGGAGGGCTCACGATCGGTCGTGGACGACCTTCGATCAGTCGTAGAACGATTTTTTCCAATCGCGCTTAAAATTTAAAAAATCCGTCTCTTCTACGACTAATTGTACTGTCCTCAGGACAAGTCATAGACGAGTTTCTATAACTATAAATAGACGACGAATTTCATAGTTTGATAACCCAATTCAAGTAAAATCAAGGCATCACTCTGAGATAAGTTTGTGTTCATTTTAAACTAATTTATGCATATTTAATATTCTCTTTTGTTAGCTTTATTGATTTGATTTTGTTTCTATATTCCAATCTGAATTGAAAAGAGGAATTGTGATATTCATTCTTCTTGAAATTAAAATCAAATATAGCCAGCCCAACTGGTTTAATTTAAAATCAATCTAGAACCTAGAACCATTTCTTAAGTGAGTATTGGACATTGAACTTCTATTCAAACTTCTATTCTGACTTGGTTCTTTCGAGCTACAACAAAAAGAGAAATCCATGTATTTTACTTTATTGTAAATTTCATTCTTTTAGTTTTATTTGAAATTAAGCCAAAAAAATCTCAATCTGTTGGTTATCTGAGGAGAGCCAGAAAACTCAGAAGTGGGGTTTTTTGAATTGTATAAGCCCATTTGAAAGACACAATTGTGAAGGTTTTAGGTGAACCTGAGAAACCTATTTTCATAGTGAACGCTAATATCCACTGAGTGTGGATATTAGGAATGGAGTAGCAAGCTATGTGGCTGTTGTTTAACAGTTGGTGAACACACAAGCGAACCACTATAACTCTTTATGTTTTGTGGATGTGTTATTTATTTTCTATCTTTTATCATTCAAAGTTTGTGGGATGTATGTGTGGATGTAAATGTTATAATATTTACATTTCAAGCATTGTGGGGAATGTTATAATAGTTTAATATTTCTATTCCTTGCTATTTATTTATTCCTCTTCAGTTTGAGTTTTTGATACAAAGAACTTTCTAGAAATAAGGTTGTCCTGCCATAAACCTTTGGTTTTTATGGTGTAAGGTTGTCCTTAGAACAACATTTGTATCAATCTCTTAATACTTGATTGTTGAGGCTGTTTTTTATTTTTACATTGTGAATTGATTTCCTTTATTTGGCTATCATATTCTTTTATTACACTGTTAAAGCTTAAATTTAGTATAGTCCTATTCACCCCCCCCCCCCTCTAGGACATATAGCTTGGCCTTTTCATGGTGGTGGTGTGTCCGGTGTTCACAACCTCAAGTGTAGGGTCGCAATGTAGTAATAATCTCAGTAAGACCGAGGCCGAATCCATAAGGGTTGAAACTTGTATTTTTCTGAAATTAAATAGAAGTAGAACTAGAAGAAGATGTGAAACTAATTCTAAAGTATTTGAGTGAGTAATTGTGAATAAAGTAATTAAAACTAAGAATTTAAAGGTGGGAACTAGGGTGCCAAGGATCCACTTATAGTGATCAGGGAGCCCTCTTGCTTGATTCAAGTAACACAATTAGAATTAGAGTCTTATCCTATCTAATTGGAAAATATATCAATAAAACTAAATTTGAACTTCCATTGTCCTAATTCTCAATGAAGGAGAACTATGATAATTGGTAAGGATTCCATCACCAAACCATGCCCAGGAGAGAATGGCAAACAACATGATTTACCAATCCCATAATCTCAAAGCATGACAATTGTGAAGATTAGGAAGGATTCTATCACCCTACCATGCCCAAGGGACGATGGTGAACAATAGGACTTACTAATTTCACAATCTCAAATCAGGAAAAGAAACTCAAAGCTATTGCAGATCTACTGTAATTTGAGTCATAATAAACCATTAAAAACTGAAAGTATTTCTTAAAATATCAAATTACAATCCATGGAGTTGAACATAAACAGGAATCAAAGCAATAGAAACATCCCATCATGCTAAAAGCTTCACCTCTTAGCCCTAGCTAAGAGGTTTAGCCAACCATAGACATGATTAGACCAAAGTCTCTTAAGAAAAATATGAAAATAACTAAGGAAGAAGAAGAAAAACTCTTGGTGATGGCTTCTCCACCCTTTTGGTCCACTCCTTAAACACTAGAAGATGCCTAAGAACATCCTAGGGAGTTCTATTAATTATAGTTGTGGAACTCCAACTTTCGCACTTAGTTGGAAAACTCTAGAAACCACCTCAAATTTATGCAGTTTGCTAAAATAGACTTCACTCTGCGTAGTTTTTCAAAATAGGCTTCACTCTGTGCAATTTCACAAAATGACCCAAAGTTTCAGACTATGCTTTTTCAGGATGATTTCAAGATTCCTTTTCTTCACTTCAAATCGTTGATTCTCTCCATTCCTCGATTTTCTTGGATCTTTGGCATGTGAATTCTTCAATCTTGGTCTCATAAGATTCATCCCTTGCCTTAGTGATTCTTGAGTATCAAATCCATCTTTTAGCACCATTTTCAATCTAAGCTCTTAAATTCACCTTACAACACAAACATGAGTAAAATAGAATATTAAGTATTATCATGTTCATAAAACCAAGATATAAATGAGGGATAATATGCAATATTTGACCTTCAACATAATCCCCAACTAGTATTTTACTAGTCCCAAGCAAAGTATATGAGAAATATTTCGAGAACCACAGGATAATTTCTATAAGCTCAAGTGATTTTTATTTTTTTTTAAATCCAGATAATAGAATTCTAAAATATATCAATGTTTTGCATTACCTTCTCCTAAACTCTAGCACTCGGTAAGTTCATAATCAAGTTAAAAGCATTAATCCTCTAATTAGAACAATTCCAAACATTGAGTTCCATGGGTATATAGTGAAGTCTAGACTTATCACAATCCAAGGTTCAGTTCTTTACTTTTATGATAATATTAATAGTTAAAAGTGCATTCAGGACAACCAAAACTTTTCTTACAATTCATCTTTTAATTCCCTCTTTTATTTCTCCAGCTTTTGATTTTTCTATCGATAGCTTTCACGCTATGTCAACCTTTTTAAAGATTTTTAATATGTGGCCCTTTTCAACGACAACTATTTTTTAGCTCAGTATTTTCTTTTTCTTTCTTTTCAATTCTTCTTATTGAACATGATGGACAAATTCCCCAGGTTGGTTCCTTCCAGGTGTAATAATCATCAAGTTAACAATTCAATATCAAACTGACACTTTACTGTTTAGGCTAAATGTGACATGTGAGATCATGAATCAATTAATGTTTAAAACTTCTAATCGAGGATAAATACTTAACTTAATTTTGAGATCTCCTAAATGACTAAACTCCATGAGACATAAGGCATTGACATTAAGAATCTTGTAATTCTAATTTTTCAAATTTTTTTTAATTTTTCATAATTTTTGCTTAAAGACTAAGAAAATACTAATTAGCTTGTCTAATCCACACCCCCCAATCTAAAATCTACATTGTCCTCAATGTAAAAGAAATAAGCATATAATGCAAAAGAGGCAATGAAAAGAAAAGGGAAGTGATGGAAAGATAATACCTGAAGAAGAAATTTTTTAGGCTTTTCCAATGATCTCAGTGTGAAGATGGGTTAACATAAAAGACTCAACAGACAATAAGTAAACTATCCTAAACAACGGAAAGCAAACTATCCTAAAACAGCAGAAAGAAAACTATCTTATTCTTAAATTATTTGTAAGCAGTAAACCTAACTAAGAAAACAGGGGAAAGCTACTCGGTCATGTCACAAGGTTACTCCTCCAACTAATATCTTGATAAATTTTTCAATAGGTTTATCAATAAGATCATCCAAAAGCCCTTTTTGGAATAGGCTTGGCTGTCCTGGAGCATGAATTTCCAGAGAAATTTGTGGACCTTAGCATAAAGTTTCCTTTTAATCTCCTAAGGTGTCCAAAGTACATATGATTCACCTAAGATAGAGAAAGTTTCAGAGTTAGCACAACATGGTGAATCAGAGACTACAAGTAGATAAAATTAAGAGAAATTCTCAATAAGTGATATAGTCTCAACATATTCCAAAGTTTCAAACTTCGGTTTAACTTTCAGCTCTTCATCCCTTAATGGTAAACATTCAAGATTTGTTGAAGGAGGGGTTTAAGAATAAGGGTTCTCTCGGTCAGTAACAACCACCAAGGTATTGTTTTGTAAGGTATCCATTATTTCTTTTATCATGAGATCATTTGAATCTGCAAAATATACCAAGCGATCTTTTAGAGAGTTGAGATAGTTAGTTGAAAGTGGCTTATTTTCCACATTAAGGCCTATGATGATATACCCAATGATTCCTTCGTCTTCTCTTAGAATAGAGGAAAATATGATCTCTTGCTCTTCACCTTAGTGAGAATCAATTGTCACCGGATACATCTCGCCCTGCCCTGCATAAATAGATTGTGGATTAGTAGGTGCATTGATGTGATGATTCTGTTCATTACTACTACTCAGTAGAGGCATTACATCGTCAAGGGTTGACAACTCAGATGATGGCCTTAACTGGGTGGTTTTAAATTCCAGAGTCATAACGAGTAACTCATCTATTTCCATAATCATATTGTAATTTAAATCCGGAGAGTGGTCTACACATGCCTCAAAAGAGATGAAAGGGTCAATTGAAAGAGACGCATCCTCCACAATTAAATCAGGTGTGTCAGATAGGTGGAGTAGATCATTATGGTCAAGAACTTCCTATCCCTCATAATCACTTTCTTAAACCATACTTGAGATCAATTCCAGGAGAATTTGGCTATAAACTCATGACTGTCATCCCAATACTCACCATCTTCTAATTTAATGTAGTTCACAAGTGGGATGAGATGCTTTCCTTACATTCTGTTTCTAGGTTGGGTTGAGACTCGATTAAACTAGCTTCTTCCGCGTCATTGAAGCTAAGTGTTTCATGTGAGTGAAGCGTTTCAGTATCATTATATTTGAAAGATACCCATGTCTCTTGATCTTTACTTTGGACATTCATATGATCATTAATAGAATCCAACTCCTCATTCTCAATTTCAGTATTCTCTATAATCGCATCACGTGAACCTAACTGTTGTATATCTTTTATAAGTTCTTGTAATCTTTGGAGTGTGTTTTGTTGGATGAGCTCTAGAGTTTGTATGGAATTCTGAAGTAAATTCTCTTGGATCGTTTCTTGTTAGATCTCGGAGGTATAGGACCCAAGAGAATTGTCACTATGATGCCTTATTGATTTAACTTCCCAATATTGATGTTTTCACTGATCATAAGTAGGGAGTTTAGAATGAAGAATTGGATTGGGTTGAGGCCGGGGTGAACTAGCCTCCATTAGCTTATCAAGGTGCGATGCAAGCGCTTCTATCATTTTTCTAATGCCAGCAAAATCGTCTGTGCAACCCTAAAGTGAATCTTCTTGGATCGTTTTTGGTTGGATTTCAAAGGTAGAAGACCCAAGAGAATTGTCACTATGATGTATTACTGGTTCATCTTTCCAATATTAATGTTTCCATTGATTATAGTCATACAGGTCATAGGTGGGAGAATCTGATGGTTGTTGATACATATTATCACCCATAATATAATCTCTCATTGTTTTCTTCTTATCTGATGGGTGACAATAATTCTCACTCCCATAGTTATGATAACCCTAACACTCACATACTATTTTCTTAATCCGTGAGATGTAATTATTCTCCTGCATATGATTGCATAAGATTTTCTTAACCGGTGGAGCATTGTATTTGTTTGGTTCTCGATGATGTTTCTAGAAAAATTTTGAGACAGGTTGTTTTCTAACATAATCATTTGACAGCCCTTCATAATTTCTCGCAATCTCTAAAACTAGCTCAGCGTATTGACGTTATCACTCTTGCATATATATGGTGAAACCCTAATCCTAAACCTAATCCTAACATAAAATAAAATAAAAAAATAAAAATCCTACAACAATATGGAAAATAAGTAAAGGAGAAGATAGAAAGAGTTTACCGGTTTGGAGAGTTCTATGTTAGGATCCTACAAAACAGAAAACAATGTTAGTCTCTAAAAAAAAATTCAGAAAAATCCTAACCTAAAAATAAAAAAAAAAATTAGTCCTAAAAACAAATTAAGAAAGTTTTTAAATATAGAAATAGAAAGAAAAGTTAGTTTCTAAATCTAGAAATAGAAAAAAAAAATTAGTTTCTAAAAAAAATTAAGAAAGTTTCTAAATCTAGAATAAAAACTTAGTTACTAAAAAAAATTAAGAAAGTTCCTAAATCTAGAAATAGAAAGTTTTCTAAAACAAATTAAGAAAGTTTCTAAATCTAAACATAAAAAGTTACTTTCTAAATTAAATTAAGAAAGTTTCAAATCTAGAAACAGAAAGAAAAGTTAGTTTCTAAATTTAGAAATAGAAAAGAAAAATTAGTTTCTAAAAAAAAAAAATTAAGAAAGTTTCTAAATCTAGAAATAGAAATTTAGTTTCTAAAAAAATTAAGAAAGTTTCTAAATCTAGAAATAGAAAGTTAGTTTCTAAAAATATTAGGAAATTTTTTTAATCTGGAAATAGAATGAAAATTTAGTTTCTAAAAAAAATAAATAGGTAAGTTTATAGATCTGGAATTAGAAAGAAAAGTTAGTTTCTAAAAACAAATTAGGAAAGTTTCTAAATCTGAAAATAGAAAGAAAAGTTAGTTTCCAAAAACAAACTAGAAAGAATCTTAATCTAAAAATAGAAAGTAAATAAATCATAATCTTAACCTAATTATAAAACTAATCAAATCTAGAAAATGCAACCGTCAATCCCTAGCAACAGCGCCAAAAACTTGTTCACAACCTCAAGTGTAGGGTCGCAATGTAATAATAATCTTGGTAAGACCGAGGTCGAATCCACAGGGACTGAAACTTGTACGTTTCTTAAATTAACTAGAAGTAGAACTAGAAGAAGATGTGAAACTAATTCTGAAGTATTTGAGAGAGTAACTGTGAATAAAGTAATTAAAACTAAGAATTTAAAGGTGGGAACTAGGGTGCTAAGGATCCACTTGTAGTGATCAGGGAGCCCTCTTGCTTGATTCAAATAATACAATTAGAATTGGAGTCCTATCCTTTCCAATTGGAAAATATATCAATAAAACCAAATTTGAACTTCTATTGGCCTAATTCTCAATGAAGGAGAACTATGATAATTGGCAAGGATTCCATCACCAAACCATGCCCAAGAGAGAATGGAAAACAACAGGATTTACTAATCCCATAATCTCAAAGCAGGAGAATTGTGAAGATTAGGAAGGATTCCATCACCCTACCATGCCTAAGGGACGATGGTGAACAACTGGACTTACTAATTTCATAATCTCAAATCAGGAAAAGAAGATACTCAAAGCTATTATAGATTTACTGTAATTTGAATCACAATAAACCATTAAAAACTAAAAGTATTCCTTAAATATCAAATTAGAATCCATGGAGTTGAACATAAACATGAATTAAAGCAATAGAAACATCCCATCATGCTATAAGCTTCACCTCTTAGCTCTAGTTAAGAGGTTTAGCCAACCATAGACATGATTGGACCAAAATCTCTTAAGAAAAATATGAAAACAACTAAGGAAGAAGAAGAAAAACTCTTGGCGACGACTTCTCCACCCTTTTGCTCCATTCTTTAAACCCTAGAAGATGCCTAAGAACATCCTAGGGAGTCTTATTTATAATTGTAGAACTCCAAGATTCGCACCTAGTTGGAAAACTCTAGAAACCACCTCAAATTTACACAGTTTGCTAAAATAGACTTTATTCTATGTAGTTTCTCAAAATAAACTTTACTCTGCGCAATTTCACAAAATGACCCCAAGTTTCAGAATATGTTTTTGCAAGACAATTTCAGGATTCCTTTTTTTCACTTCAAGTCTTTGATTCTCTTCATTCCTCACTTGGTTTTCTAGGATTTTTGGCATGTGAATTATACAATCTTGGTATCCTAAGATCTATCCCTTGCCTTGGTGATTCTTGAGCATCAAATCCGTGCTTTTAGCACCCTTTTCAATCCAAGCTCTTAAATTCACCTTACAACACAAACATGAGTAAAATAGAACATTAAGCATTATCATGTTCAAAAAACCAAGATATAAATGGGGGATAATATGCAATATTTGACCCTCAACACAATCGCTAACCAGCATTTTGCTAGTCCCAAGCAAAGTATGCGAAAAATATTTTGAGAACCACATGATAATTTCTATAAGCTCAAGTGGTTTAAAAAAAAACAGTCCAGATAATAGAATTCTAAAATACATCAATGTTGTGTGTTACCTTCTCCTAAACTCTAACACTCGGTAAGTTTCATAATCAAGTTCAAAGCATTAATCCTCCAATTAGAATAATTCCAAACATTGAGTTCCATGAGTGTATAATGAAGCCTAGACTTATCACAATCAAAAGGATAGAAAGACAAACTTGTAATGCAAGTTATGTGGAAAATAATTTGTAAATAAAATCAAGTGGTTAAAATTACATTTAGCTTGTCAGGGAGGAGATGTTGCCCATGTAGCAAAGCTCCTTCATAAGTCCGAGATTTATTTTGGGCCATTCTTGACTCAAATACAAAGGCTTTCATCACCCTTTCCCCTACAACCAATACAACCAGCCACAAAAGATATAGAAGTAGCTAGGCCTATTATAATTGAAGAAGGGTTAAGAAGAGGAGCTGTCCCCATAGTTAGTAGAGAAGAAGAAGACAAATTATTAAGGAACAAGAAGTTTTAGTTGTAGTTTAATTCTGAAATTTATTCCATGACTTAGCATCCCTATTTAAAGGGGTGTAAACTCGTTTATTCGTTCATCAATCAAATTACAAATTTTATAGAATTTATTTTATATTTTCTTTACTTTTTTCTCATGGATTCGAGAAGTCTCTGTGAAGAGTCCAAAGAAGCTCCATGGATTCAGAGTTGTTATCCTTGAGGAAGACAGTGCTCCTCGACCTCTACACATCCTTCCCTATGTCAAAATGGCTATAAAATAATCTTTAGTAACAATTTGTGTCCCACATGAATTGTGGAATGGACTTATTTTTTTAGGCATAAGATATCCAAGCATCATTTCCAATCTTACAATAGGCTTAGACCTCTCGTGCATTTTTATATCCACACATGAGATGTCCAGATTGTGATTTATTAGTCACGAGGATCTCTGTCTAGATATCATCAAGTTTCTGCAAAACCAAAATCATAAATTTTTAAAACTAGTTTAGACCCTACCCACTCCCCTACACACTCACATACCCACCCATACCAAAACATAAGCCTGTCTATCACTAAGCCACAGGCAAGCCTTTGTAGCCCAAGTTGTACCTATACTAGACCTAAAAATCACTGCCACCTCTAATAATTGTCAAAACCTAATTAAAGAATCACTTGTTTACTTAGGGCTTATTTGGGATCAATGATATGCTCCATGGATTTAAAAAGTATGTTAATTGGTAGATGCCAATAGTTTTAGAAATTAGTGCTTTAACTAAAAAATCAATTGAGTTGACTTGACCAAGTGTTGGGCCAAGTTGTCCTGCTTATTCTGAACACATCCAAGCTCGTCCTTAACTCGCTCATGACATGCTTGAGTTGTTGTTAGAGCTGGGCATCGAGTCGAGTTGGATTGAGTTAGGGCTGACTTGACTCAATCCGGTTTTGAAATAGGCCTGATCCGAACTTGATCCGACTTGAGACCAAGTCCAACATACCTGACTTGATCCGAGTTCGGCCTGGCCTGGACTGATCCAGACCGAGTCTGATCCGGTCAGAAGTACTGAGTCAGGTCGAGTTGGCACCGAGTTGGATTGAGAGATGAGGGAGGGAGGGAGGGAGTGGAGAGGAGAGAGGAGGAGGAGGAGGATGAGGGTGATGATGGTGGGTGGTTGTCGAGCTTGGAAGAGGAGGATCAGGGAGGGAGGGAGTGGAGAGGAGAGAGAGGAGGAGGGTGATGGTGGTAGGTGGTTGTCGGGCTTGGAAGAGGAGGAGGATGAGGGAGGGAGAGAGAGAGAGAGAGAGAGAGAGAGAGAGAGAGAGTTTAGGTTCGGGTCGGTGTAAGGTGAGGCGGGTCGGGTTAGAGGGTCGGGTCAAGTCGGGTTTTAGATCGAGTCGAGTCTAACTGGATCGAGTTTCGAGTCGAGTTATTGGGTAACTCGAACTCGACTCAGTTTGAGTTCGAATTGGGCAAAGCGGACTCGGTTCGGACCGACTCACACATTCGGTTCGAGTCGAGTTAGATCTGAACGAGTCGGAGAGTTGAGTTGGCCGGTTTGAGTCAGATTGTGCCCACCTCTGGTCATTGTTGACTCGATTGACTCGCCTCGGTGGTGTTGAGTCATAGCTAGTAAACTTTTTAATTAAAAATATTAGAGGGTGAGATTCAAACCCAAGACTTTCTAGGTAAAAAGAAATCATGATTATCGATTGGCTGGCATGGTTCTAAAAAATGCAAAATTTTGAATAATTTGAACTTGAATATTTTAAAATCTGGGCCTAAGACAACCTTAGGCCTATCCTTTGGTAGCCCAAAAAGCAATGCTCTCAACCATGTAAGTAGATCCACTAATTTTAGACATTTTTATTACTTATATTTAAAAAATTAATATTTATTTATGATAAATATTTCTAATTCAATTCTTAAGTATTGAGTTGAGTCAAAATAAAGGCGCGCTTGGGTTTTCCATTGACTCGACTTGATGAAGCTTCGAGTCAAGTCTAGACATAGGAAGGAGCTAGGAGGGGAGAAAAGACTCTTTCTCTCACTTTTCTCTATCTAAGTGATTTCCAATGGGGCTAAGGACATTCAAGGCTCTCACTTTAATCCCTCTTGCATAACATCTATTTATAAAGAGTTTGGATTTCTCAATAAAACAGTTGTATGGTGCTATGCCACCTTATTGTATTCGTATGCCCCACTTAGAACATGTTGGGGCTCTGAGGGACCCACCATGATTTATAACTATATCAACTCCATTTATCCAATTTTACATATTATTTTAGGATATAAGTGCTTATAACCCCAAATGTAGGGTCGTGATGTAGTAATAATCTCGGTGAGACCGATCGAGTTTGAATCCACAGGGAGTAAACTCGTACATTTCTGAAAGTAACTAGAAGTAGAACTAAAAGAAGATCTAAATTAAAAATCTGGAATAAAGGAGTAATTGTGAATATTGTTTAACTATCAATTAAAGGTGGGAACTAGGGTGCCAAGGATCCACTTATAGCAATTGAGATGCTACCTTGCTTGATTCAAGAATCTTAACTAGAATTAGAGTCTTATCCTACCCAGTTGGAGAAAGAGATAGTCAAATCTATGAACTTCTCATTGATCTATCTTCAAAGGAAGAGAATTGTGAAGATTTGGAAGAGATTCCATCACCCAACCATGCTTAGGAGACAATGGTAAAAAATAGGATTTACCAATCCCACAATCTCAAATAAGAAAAGAAGATACTCAAAGCTATCGTAGATCTACTGTAATTTGAGTCACAACAAACCATTAAAAACTGAAAGTATTCCTTAAAATCATCCAGAAATCAAAGAGATTCAACAAGAACAAGAATCAAAACAAGAAAAACATTCCAAAAATGCTACAAGCTTCACCTCTTAGCCCTAGCTAAGAGGTCTAGCCAACCATAGACATGATTGGATCAAGAATCCATAAAGAAAGCATTAAAAACTAGGAAAGAAATTAAGAAAAACTCTTGGGAGACGGCTCCACCCTTTTGCTATGCTTCTTAAAACCATAGATATCCCTAAAAGTCTTTAGGAAACCCATATTTATAACCTTTTCCATGTAAAATCAAAAAATCGCATCAAATTTACGCAATCCGCGTAACTTTGCGTAACGCCTTCGATGTCATCGAACAGTTTTCGATGTCATCGAAGGTATTTGAATCCGGAAGTCGCACCTTTTCACCTTTCACACTGCGTAACTCTTCTTGTCATCGAACATACCTTCGATGTCATCGAACGATGTTCGATTAATAAAGAATGTGTCCAGAGAGTTCCGGCGAGTTGCTCTAAAAATCCACAAAAGATTGATGCCATCGAACTGTCTTTGAAGTCATCGAGCATATCTTCGAGCCATCGAATAGGTCTTTGAGCCATCGAGAAATGTATCTAATTTGTCCAGTGACCAACTTAATTTTCATGTAATTCTTCGATGTCATCAACCCGTGTTCGATGTTATCGAACATTGTCTTCGATGTCATCGAAACGTGATCGATGACATAGATAGTGAAGTGAATTTCTGTACTTTGTTCTTTCGACTTCCTTCCTTCTCCACTTTGTTTTCTTGAATCTTGAGGTCTTAAAATCTTCAATCTTTCTCTCCTAAGATCCATTCCTTGCCTTGGTGATTCTTGACATTAAATCCATGCTTTTAACATTCTTTTCAATCCAAGCTCTTAAACTCACCTTACAACACAAACATGTATAAAATATACCATTAAACATTATCATATTCACAAAACCAAGATATAAATGGGGGAAAATATACAATATTTGACACTCAATTATAAGTTAAAAAATGAGGTAGATCAAAGGCTTGGACCACATAGTTAGTATTAAATGCCCACCATTAAAAACTTCTTAGGAGTTATGGAAGATTAAGTTGAAATTTGTGTTTTAGTTTCATATAGGTTTATGAAATTTGTGTTTTGGCTTCATACATGTTTATGTTGTTAGTGCACTGATTTGTGCACCTTGTTTGTCAATCACGCTAGTCTATGTGTCATGTAGTCAATTGAGCCCTTAAAAGTTGAAGACCGAAGACACGAGAGGATGTGAAGCATCAAAGAGCAAAGAACAGGTAAATGAGGTACCTCAGTGACCCTAACCCTTGACCCAAAACAATTCTTAAACCTCTAAATGATCATAGCTTATGATCATGCCTTAGCAAGCAAAGCTTGTTTGATTATCTCTTAGCCTTAGGAGCCTAATTGAAACATGATAAGTAATGCTAGAAGAGGTGCTAATATGCTTTGAAAATATATGCCCAAATTATTAGTTTTAGAGTGGTTCTCAATTCCATCGACAGGCTGTCGATGGACTCACTGGAATTGAAGGACCAATTGATCCGTTCGAAGAATTAGTCCAGCGACCCATAGAGATAATTTTGAATTTTCTCGATAAGATTGACAGAGGGTTTGATCCTATCGAAGGACCTTTGATCCCATTGAAGGACCTTTCAATTATATCGACAGAGTCGTTAATTAGCTAATTTATAGCTATTGTAAATTGGTTTCTTATAAAAGGGCATTCGGTTCTTGGATAAAAGGATGAGTTTTTCGTGTAATAGAAGCTTAGGAGATTTTCCACTTATATCCTACATTCCAAGCCTCTAAAACCATGAGATATAAGTAATCTTTCTTCTGATTCATCACTTGAAAGATAATTCCATCCTTAATGGAGAAGATGAACTTAATCTCCACATTATTTTAGATATTAGACTTAAACCAATAGTAAACTCCTCGTTTAAACCCTCTAAAATTGAAAAGGCCAAGCTATATGTCCTAGAGGGATATGCCAAATAAAACTTATAACAGTGGAATTAAAAAGAAAATGATAGCCAAAGTAAATCACAATGCAAGAAAGTAAAATAACCTCAAAATTCAGATCTTGAGAGGTTGATACAAACGTTGTTCTAAGGACAACCTTACACCAAAAACCAGAGTTTATGGTAGGACAACCTTATTTCTAGAAAGATCTTTGTATCAAGTCTCAAACCGAAGAGGAATACAAAAATAAATACAAACGGAATTGAAATAAATTGCAATCACAAATGTATTGTTCTAGGGACAGCCATACACCATAAAAATGGCAGGGCAAACTTGCTGGAACAACTTTTAAAAGAAATTGAATATCAAGCTGATAAAGGAATAACAGAAAATAAATTCTAAATTATTACAACATTCTCACAAAGCTTGAATTAAATGATTACAACATTCACCACCATACATACATCCCACAAAAGAATAATTAAAGATCAATGGAATAAACCATTCAACCACAACACAAGGGATTATAGTGGTTCGCCTGTGTGTTCACCAACTGTTAAACAACAGCTACACAAAAATCCGGCGGGATATGCTTTGACCGTTCTACGACTGGTCGAAGGTCTCCTACGACTGGTCGTAGGTCTCCTTCGACTGGTCGTAGGTCCTGAAAAGCTTCGCTGGATTTCGAGTCGAAGATTGTCGACTGGTCGTAGATGCAGTCGACACTGTTCCTACGATTGGTCGAACAGATTCCTGGACTAGTCGAAGCCTAACAGATTTCATCCGGAATTTGTAACAAACTCACAACTGATCGAGGAATTTCTTAGACTGGTCGAAGCAAGTCTAGGACTAGTCGAAGAAGGCCTAGGACTAGTCGAAGAACAGACCAATCACATGTAAAATAAACATTCGGTTTATATATCCGAAATGACCTACTTCTAAGGTCAACCTATGGTCAGTCAAACCTCAATCATGAAGTAAAGGACATTGAAACATTAGGAACAAGTGACCTTGAAGAATGAGCCTTGAAGTCTTGATGTAGATCAATCTTGAAATCTTGATGTAGCTCAATCTTGAAAGGGTCTTGAGTTCTTTACCAACTGCCTTGTACTCTTCTTGAAGTCTTGCAGCTTGAGTCTTGTCTTGTGAGCTTAGCTTGTTCATGAATGTTGATCCTTGAGAGAGCTTCACTTATGCAAGTTATATATAACATAACAGTGATTTTGGCACCACAAATTTGACAACAGACAGGGATATAAACTATAGCACTTACAATCTCCCCCTTTGTCAAATTAGTGACAAAACACATAACCAAGATAAACAAAAGTAAAACAACTGGATTCAACCAGTTTCAACATTCAACCAGTTTCATTCAACAAGATCAAACATACTCAATAAGATCAAACATACTCTCCCTGACTCCCCCTGAGTAACATAACCAATGCTACTCCTCTCACAATCACATTAAGAACAAACCATTCTCCCCCTTTTTGTCGCAATATGACAAAGGAGAACTAAATAAAGGAATTTATGAGAGTAAACATGAGGAGGTAAGAGAGTATAGCAAAAGAGTGAAAGAGATACTCAACATAGTATCACATAGAATAAATATCCAGCATAAAACATAAATAAAATCCAACTCAAAATCAGCCAAGTGCTAAGTTATAAAGTTATTACAGACCAGAAGTCTCATAAAAACTATTCAGAACCAGAACTTGATGACGGAGCAGGAATAGAGGGATCAAGTTGGTGCATGCCTTTGTTCAAGCGCTTAAGATATTTGCACATGTACTTGAATTGCAAATCATGAGCAACAGACATGTTTTCCAACTTTACATTTATATTCTCAACTTTACCCTCTAATGCACTTAGACGTGCATCAACATCAGATGGTTCAAAATCTGGATCATTTGCTGAGTCAGAATCCAGTTCCTCAAAAATGTCATCCATATTAATGTCAACACCAGCTTCTTCATGACCACCACCACCACCACCACCTTGTTCAGGAAGCAGATCCAACTTCATCTTATTGATATTAGTATTATTGAAGATCAGATGATGGATTGGTGCCTCATCAACTGGCATATCGACTAACATATGAGTAGCCAATACAGTCATTAAATAGGCAAAAGGAATGTCACTATGACCAGGATGGAGTCGAAACTAAAGAATGAAATGATAGATTAAGGATGGTAGACAAATCTGAGTACCATTGGAAATAGCATGGATAACACGAACCATAAACAAAGTCAAGTCAGATTTATTACCCGAACGAGGATACAAATTAGACACAAAGATTCTGTGGAGAATTCTGTATTTGGGTAACAAATACCTTGCGGGAAGCGCATTCCCTTTTTGAGTCCATTGAACATCCATGTTGCACAAATCTCTAGTGAGCATGTGTTTTTCAGCCATTGAGGGTTTATCAGTTAAGTTATGGATAGGAATACCCTCATCATTCACAGGAATGTCCATAAGGGCTGAAATTAAATGACGATCAACGTCAAAAGGCCCTTCTCTAGTAGATATTTTAAAAGTTAAATCATCCTGTGAGAAAGCACTAATACATGTAAACATGGATTGGGCAATGGACCGGTATGCAGGCCCACCCCAATGTAATAAGTTAACCCAACCTACAGCTTCAAGCATAGGAAGGATGTCAAAAGGTGCAATATGATTAACATCAACAGGATGTTCAACAATAACATTACGAGATCTAATGTCCCTAACAGATGATGGATCATCATTAGGAACAAAAAGATGATGCTTAGAGATAGCGGTCGATCTGGAGGAAAAAGAAGGACCACGGGAAGTAGTTTTTCTACCTCTAGAAGCCATTTGCAACAAGAATTTCAAGGAATAAAGAAGTTGCAAAGGATTGAGAAGTGAGTTTTCTCAAAACAGATTTTTCAAAATCCAAACCCCAAATCTCAATGAAATCCAAAATAGAAAGCTTCAAGTTTGAAAAGAAAGCAATCTAGACACAAATCTGCAAGAAAACGGGATTTGAAACACTAACCTTGAAGAACAAGATAGATGGGTTCGACAAGTCGAAGCTCGGCTCCAAGGAGAAGAAAGATGAAATGAGGAAGAAAGCAAAAATCCCCAATTTTAAGTGAAACTCGAGTTCTACGACTGGTCGTGGGTATCTACGACCGGTCGTAGGACGACTGGTCGTGTATACTCACGACTGGTCAAGAAGCCCCAAAAATTCAAATTTCTTGTAAATTTTACAAAAATTGGAATTCAATCTAGCAAATATATACATTATAATACAAGTAGGCATAAATAATCAATTTAAAATGCACATGCCAAGATCAAATTTCATCTTTCTGAACCTGCTTTTATCGAGAGGTTTTGTGAAAATGTCAGCACGTTAATCTTCAGTAGGAATATATTCTAGAGATATAACTTTTTCTTCTACTAATTCCCTTATATAATGAAATCTAATGTCAATGTGCTTAGTACGAGAATGCTGAATAGGATTTTTTGAAATATTTATCGCACTGGAATTATCACAATGTAATAACATAGAATCCTGTTTAATTCCATAATCACTTAGCATTCGTTGCATCCAAACAAGCTGTGTACATGCATTACCAGCTGCGATATAGAAAGTGATATAGAATTTTGTTTCTTACTAAACCAGGAAACTAGACAATTTTCAATGTAAAAACAACCACCACTGGTTGATTTTCTATCATCTAGATTACCAGCTCAGTCAGCATCCGAGTACCTAGCTAATTGAACATTGGTTTCATGAGGATACCAGAGACCGAGATTTATAGTACTTGCGACATATCTAATAATTTGCTTGACAGCAATCAAGTGAGATTCTTTTGGATCAGATTGATATCTTGCGCAAATACCAACACTTAGAGAAATATCAGGTCTACTAGCAGTTAAATATAACAAACTACCAATCATACTCCGATAAAGTTTTGAGTCAACATTTTTACCATTAGAGTCTTTTGATAGTTTCAGGGTAGTACTCATAGGAGTATCGAAATTCTTGCCATTCTCAAATCCAAATCTCTTGATTAGATTCAAGGCATACTTAGATTGAGAAATGAATATTCCTTCAGATTGTTGCTTTACTTGCAATCCAAGGAAATAAGTCAATTCCCCAACCATGCTCATTTCGAACTATGATTTCATCAAATCTGCAAACTCAGTAGTCAAGTCAGTACAAGTTAATCCATAAATGATATCATCAACATAAATCTGTACCATTAAGATATGATCATTATGTTTTTTAACAAACAGAGTTTTATCGACAGATCCCATTTGAAAATTATGACTTAGAAGAAATTTCGTTAGTTTCTCATACCATGCCCTAGGTGCTTGTTTTAATCCATAAAGTGCCTTTTTAAGCCGATATACATGATCAGTATTTTTAGAATCTTCAAAACCCATTGGCTGTTCAACATAGACTTCTTCATGTAAATCGCCATTTAGAAAAGCACTTTTCACATCCATCTGATAGATCTTTATCTTTTTAAAACATGCAATGGATATAAATAGTCTGATAGATTCAAGACGTGCTACAGGTGCAAAAGTTTCATCCAAATCAATCCCTTCAATTTGAGTATAACCTTGTACCACTAGTCTAGCCTTATTTCTAATTATATTTCCACACTCGTCAGACTTATTTTTGAAAATCCATTTTGTTCCAATGATGTGTTTATCTTTAGGTCTTGGTACGAGATACCAAACATCATTTCTTACGAATTGGTTGAGTTCATCTTGCATCGCAACAATCCAGTTCTCATCAGCAAGAGCTTCTTTTACGTTAGATGGTTCTATTTCGGATGTAAAACATACATAATTACATATATCCACAAGTTGTCTACGGGAGCGAACACCGATGAGAGGGTTTCCAAGAATTTGTGTGGTTGGATGATCTTTAACAGTCCTCAACTCAGAATCAGTCTAATTCGATGAAGTATCGGGTTTATCAATGATTAGTACTTCATCATTATCTGAATTAGGAATTGGCGTGTTTAAGTGATCATCAATGACAACATTAATGGATTCTTGAATCACACCAGTCCTTTTGTTCAGAACCTTATAAGCTCGACTGTTTAAGGAATATCCTAGAAAAATCCCTTCATCACTCTTCGTATCAAATTTTTCCAAATTTTCACGATCACGTAAAATATAACACTTGCTGCCAAAAACTCGAAAGTATTTAACAGTAGGCTTTTTATTAAACCACAATTCGTAAGCCGTTTTATTTTTATCTTTGCTAGTGTAGACACGGTTAATAATATAGCAAGCTGTGTTGACTGCTTCAGCCCAAAGATTTTTAGAGAGCTTCATGCTATTCAACATGACATTAGCCATTTCTTGAAGCACCCTATTCTTTCTTTTAACAATTCCATTTTGTTGTGGAGTTTTGGGAGCAGAGAATTCATGTAATATTCCTTGGTCGGTACAGAACTTCTCAAAATTGCTATTCTCAAATTCAGATTCATGATCACTACGAATTTTATTGATTTGAGAAGATTTTTCAGTTTGAATCCTTTTGAGAACTTTTCTTACTTCTTCAAGGGTTTCAGATTTATCCCTCAAGAAGACTACCCAAGTATATCTGGTAAAGTCATCAACTATTACCAGGATATACTTTTTCCCACCACGACTTTCTGTTCTGGTAGGTCCTATCAGATCCATGTGGAGAAGTTCGAGTGGTCTAGATGTGGTATTTGAATTCACCTTTTTGTGTGAGTTCTTTGTTTGTTTGCCTATCTGGCACTCACCACATATTTTATCTAATTTCTGAAGTTTGGGTAAACCTCTTATAAGTTCTCGTTTGCTCAATCTATATAAATTTCGATAATGTACATGTCCAAGACGTTTGTGCCATAAATCAGTCTCGTCTGTATGGACCATGTAACATTTTTTATTAGATGAGCTGGATTCGCTAATAATATAGTAATTTTCAGACGTTCTACGTCCAGTTAATATTACAGAACCCTTATTGTTTAGAATCTCACAGCTTTGATTAGAAAACCGAACGTTATGGTTATTATCACATATTTGAGATATACTAAGCAAGTTATGTTTTAAGCCTTCAACGTATAAAACATTTTTAAACATTGGAAGATTAAAGAGTTGAACCGTACCTTGGCCTATAATCTTGCAGTTGCTACCATCACCAAATGTGACTGAACCATCAGTCATATCTTTCAAATCCGTGAATAAAGCTTTGTCACCTGTCATATGCTTGGAGCATCCACTGTCTAGGTACCACTTTGAATGACTTGTTGCTTTGAAAGCAGTGTGAGCAACCAAGCAGGTGACTTTAGGAACCCATTTCATAACTGTTTTGGGTTTAGGAACATAGTTGGTCTTCTTTTGTGTATATTTGTAGGAATGACCTATAGAGTTAGATTTTAAGAGCTCCTTGAGTAAATCAACTATCTTTTCAGCTGGTGGATTTCGTTTCTGATTAAAGTTGACATGGCTGCTTCTAGGTTTTTGAAAAGTTTTTGAATTTCTAGAAAAATCTTGATAAGTACTTTTCCCTTTTGAGTTTGAGGACTCTCCTTTAACAAACATAGGAAGAGTATACTTTTGTTTAGGAGGTAGATTTTTATCATAGCCCAACCCGGATCGATCGCCACTTTTTTTTGGTCCGGATAAAAGTTTTTCTAACTTTGAATCACCTTGGGCATATTTCCATGTGTCCTTTAGACTCAGAAGAGAAGATACTTCAGTTTTAAGATTCTCAATTTCAGATTTTAAATCAATAATTAGGGAGTTTTTGAATTCCAAATCGCATTTTGATTTTTCAAAACAATCTGAAATTTGTGATTTTTCTAAGACAAGTGATTCAAAACAATTTTTGAGTTTAGAAAACTTTTCTTTTTGAAGTTTAAGTTTGACAGCAATTTTACAACTTTCCTTATATAGGGCATTGTAAGCATCTTGAAGATCATCTTCATTTTCACATTCACTATTCAGATTTTCTTCACTTGTTGAGTCATTATCTGAAAATGTGAATTTAGCTAGAGTCATAAGAGCTTTAACCTCATTGCCCGACTCAGTTTCAGAATCTTCTGATTCAGAAGAACCTTCAGAATCAGATGATTCATCCCATGTAGCCAACATACCCTTCTTCTTGGGTTTGTCCCTTTTAGGACATCTATTTGCTAAGTGCCCATATTCTTGACAGTTGTAACATTGACTATCTTTCAAAGATTTTCGAGATTTGGGTCTAAACTTCTTTTTATCATTTGATTTTTGAAAATCAACCCTTTTCTTGCTTTTGAAAATCTTGTAAAATTTTTAAGCTAAGAGAGCCATATCATCTTCTGAATCAGAATTTTCTTCTGAATTACATTTAGAAGATTTTAGTGCAATAGATTTACCTTTAGGAGCTTTAAAGTTTAACTCGTAGGTTTGTAGAGAACCAACTAGTTCTTCTACCCTCATATTATCCGTTTCACGAAGTTCCTGGATCGTGGTTACTTTAGAATTGAACCGTTCAGGAAGTGAGCGTAATATTTTTGCACACACTTTACTTTTTGGGATTTTATCGCCAAGACCCCACATTGAGTTTACAATGTCATTTAATCTAGTGTAAAAGTCCATAAACATTTCATTTTCCTCCATATGAATTTCTTCAAATCTGGTTGTGAGGAGTTAGACTTTAGATTTTTTGACAATTGTAGTACCCTCGTGTGTCATTTCTAATATATCCCAAGCTTGCTTTGCAGTATAACAGGAAATGATTCTTTTGAACTCTTTCGGTGATAGTGCTTAAGTAATTGCATTTAGTGCTTTAGCATTTGCACTACTCTCACTTTTCTGAAGAGTGGTCCATTAGTAATATGGTGTGACTTTCATAGATTTTGAACCATCAACCCCAGTAACTTCCATGATAGGAGGATTCCATTCAGTCACTGTGGCTTGCTACACATTTTCATCCATTGATTTGAGGAAGATCCTCATTCTGGCTTTTCAATAGGCATAGTTGGAGCCATCAAAGGGTGGAGGCCTTGTGACTGAAAGGCTATCAAAATTTGACATCTTAAATAGCTTAAATCGTTAGCTCGGGAATTAAATCCAAGAATTAAAAAAGAGCTATTAGGCTTTGATACCACTTGAAAAAGCCAAGCTATATGTCCTAAAGGGGGGGTGAATAGGACAATGCCAAATAAAACTTATAACAGCAGAATTAAAAAGAAAATGATAGCCAAAGTAAATCATAATGCAAAAAAGTAAAATAATCTCAAAATTCAGATCTTGAGAGGCTGATACAAACGTTGTTCTAAGGACAACCTTACACCAAAAACCAGAGTTTATGGTAGGACAACCTTATTTCTAGAAAGATCTTTGTATCAAGTCTCAAACCGAAGAGGAATACAAAAATAAATACAAACGGAATTGAAATAAATTGCAATCACAAATGTATTGTTCTAGGGACAGCCATACACCATAAAAATGGCAGGGCAACCTTGCTGGAACAACTTTTAAAAGAAATTGAATATCAAGCTGATAAAGGAATAACAGAAAATAAATTCTAAATTATTACAACATTCTCACAAAGCTTGAATTAAATGATTACAACATTCACCACCATACATACATCTCATAAAAGAATAATTAAAGATCAATGGAATAAACCATTCAACCACAACACAAGGGATTATAGTGGTTCGCCTGTGTGTTCACCAACTGTTAAACAACAGCCACACAAAATGCTACTCCACTCCTAATATCCTCACAAAGGGGATATTAGCGTTCACTAAAAATATAGGTTTTCCCAGGTTCACCCAAAACCTTCACAATTGTGTCTTTGTCTGTGGGCTTACACAATTAAAAAACCCCACTTCTGAGTTTTCCTGGCTCTCCTCAGATAACCAATATAACAAGATTTTTCTGGCAAATCTTGAAAGAAACCAAAACAAAAAGGAATTTACAATTAAATGTAAAATACCTGATTATCTCCTTCGATGTAGCAGCCCGGTAGAACCAAATCAGAGTAGATGATTGAATGTCCAAGTTCAATGTCCAGTACTCAATTACAATGGTTCTAATTCTAATAGATTTTAAATTAAACCGAATAGGGCTTGCCTTAATTGATTTTGATTCCAAAGAAAGGGAATAATAATTCCTCTTATCAAATCAGATTGGAATAGCAGAAATAAAATCAATTAAAATAAAGCTAAGGAAAGAGAATATTAAATAAGCACACTTAGCTTAGATGGAGCACAGAATTATCTCTCAGAAGTTCGACGAAGATTGGCTTGAATGGATTAATTAATTCAATGATTTTTTCTGAGATTCGTGCACTATTTATAGGTGAGCAGATCGTGTTTTCGACTGGTCTAGAGAGCTCTTCGACTAGTCGAAGCAATAACAGATATTTGAAAAATCCGGCGGGATATGCTTTGACCGTTCTACGACTGGTCGAAGGTCTCCTACGACTGGTCGTAGGTCTCCTTCGACTGGTCGTAGGTCCTGAAAAGCTTCGCTGGATTTCGAGTCGAAGATTGTCGACTGGTCGTAGATGCAGTCGACACTTTTCCTACGATTGGTCGAACAGATTCCTGGACTAGTCGAAGCCTAACAGATTTCATCCGGAATTTGTAACAAACTCACAACTGATCGAGGAATTTCTTAGACTGGTCGAAGCAAGTCTAGGACTAGTCGAAGAAGGCCTAGGACTAGTCGAAGAACATACCAATCACATGTAAAATAAACATTCGGTTTATGTATCCGAAATGACCTACTTCTAAGGTCAACCTATGGTCAGTCAAACCTCAATCATGAAGTAAAGGACATTGAAACATTAGGAACAAGTGACCTTGAAGAATGAGCCTTGAAGTCTTGATGTAGATCAATCTTGAAATCTTGATGTAGCTCAATCTTAAAAGGGCCTTGAGTTCTTTACCAACTGCCTTGTACTCTTCTTGAAGTCTTGCAGCTTGAGTCTTGTCTTGTGAGCTTTGCTTGTTGTGAGCTTAGCTTGTTCATGAATGTTGATCCTTGAGAGAGTTTCACTTATGCAAGTTATATATAACATAATAGTGATTTTGGCACCACAAATTTGACAACAGACAGGGATATAAACTATAGCACTTACAAAAATACCCTAGATAATTCCCTAGGAAATTACAACATTCCTATATATTATAGGAGATTCACCTAATCTTCCATCACATTGGTTACCTTAATGGAGTAATGTATGTAAGGTGTTTGATTTTGGAGCTGAAGTACTAACAATGCATCGACATCAACAATCAGGGGAGTAAAAGGAGAGCTGATTGAAACATGAGAGTGAATCGATCAAGCAACATAAGGAAGCGTATTAAAATGGCTCAATTTAAAAAGTGTCAATTAGTGAGTCTATACTCTCTTTCCTTATGTAGGATTAAAGGTAAGAGTTTATGATCCAAACTTGATAGGTTCTTATGTATGAACTATACTCTTGTGTTGGGTCAAATTCACCAAACATGGGTATATATGTCCTAGTCTCCGTTTGAGCCTCCGATAGGAGTAAACTTAGGTCCTTGGACTAGGACCGAGATTGTTGGTTATACGATAGAAAACAAAGTGAAGGCTCTTATGGGAGCCTCCGGCAGGAGTGTATGCTAAATAGGTCTTTGTGTAAGATTGTCATCCTTGTGTAGGGCTGTAAAGGTTAGAGGTGAACTTGATTTAAAACCTCCGATAGTGAAATTTGACTCATGGGTTGAGTACGTCCACCAGAAGTGGATTAGGGAAACCGAACCACTATATACTTATGTTTGGGATTGTCTTTTGAGCACTTGTTTAATTATGCTTATGAGATTGATTAGTGAATTATATATATGCATGATTAGATGAATGCTTGTAGATAATAGTTAGCACATTCTATGTTCATAACTGCAAGTGTAGGGTCATAATGTAGTAATAATCTCAATGAGACCGAGGTTGAATCCACAAGGACTAAACTCGTATGTTTCTGAAAGTAATTAGGATTAGAAGAAGAGCAAGAAGATTTAAAACTAAATCTGAATAATTTTAAAGAGTAATCGTGAAGGATGTAATTGAAACTTATAAATTTAAATGTGAGAACTAGGGTGCAAAGGATCCACTTGTATCAATCGGGATGTTACCTTACTTGATTGAAGAGATCCAATTGGAATCAGAGTCCCATCTTATCTAATTGTAAAGAGAGATGATTAAATCTCTGAACTTCTCATTGATCTAGCCTCAATGAAGGAGAATTGTGAATATTGGAAGGGATCCCAACACCTAACCATGCCCCCAGAGACAATGGCAAATAACAGGATTTACTAATCTGAAAATATTCAAAGCTATCGTAGGCTCTACTGTAATTTGAGTCACAATAAATCATTGAAAACTGAAAATATTCTTTAAAGTCAACTAGAAATTAATGAAGTTCAACATAAATATGAATCAAAGCAAAGTAAACATCCCAATCACACTACAAGCTTCACATCTTAGCCCTAGTGTAAGTGTTATGGTCTCATGCTCCTTTAGTTGTCAAATTTTATTGTGCCAAAACTCTATTTGTGTCTTGTGTGTGTATGTTGTATATATGTTCAGACACTGCTTTACAAGTGCTTCAAGTTAAGTATAATGATCGACTTCAAGCCAAGTCAAGCCATGTACTGTAAACATCAATGTTCAGAGCTACATCAATAAAGAGTACAAGACTCAAGTACATTTTAAGACTTAAGAGCAACTCAAGTTGAAGTTTGATGTCAAGCTTTCGAAGATCTCAAGATCAAGCCACATCAAGTAGGGATCTCAAGCTTTGTAAAGTTCAAAGGTCAACAATCATTTGATATAATGGAGTTTCAATGCCCATACTTCATGTCCCAGGTATGATTGACCTTAGATTGACCTTAGGGTAGGTCATTTTGGATACATAATTTAAACTGTATGTTTATATATGAATTTGATCTGTTCTAAGACTAGTCCTAGCACTGGTTCGACCAGTCTAAGAAATTTCATGACCAGTCCTAAGTTGTTGAAGATTTTCAGAATTTTTTAGTTAACCCACGACCAATCCTGGAGGTCCTTCGACCGGTCATAGGTGTGTTCACGACTCAAACTTCGACCAATTGTGGGTCCTCGACTCAAACTACAGCGACCAAATCATGCAGTCTATGACCAGTCCTGGGTCATCTACGACCGGTCGTAGGTGGTCCATGACCAGTCGTAGACACCCCACGATCAATTGTAGAACGGTTTTCAAAGATCGCGCTTAAAAATTCAAAATATCGTTGAAGCTACGACCAGTCGAAGTTTCCCTAAGACCAGTCGTGGACGTGATTTCTGCTTCTGTAAATTGAACATGAATCTCAGAATTTCATAACTCAATTCAAAGAAATTCAAGGATCCACTCTGAGATAAGTTAGTTTTCATTTTAAGCTACTTTATGCATAATTAATATTTCCTTTTGTTAGCTTATTTTTATTTGATTTTGATCTACATTCCAATCTGATTTGAAAAGGGAAAATTCTGTAATTCCTTCTTCTTGGAATCAAAATCAAATAGAGCTAGCCCATTTGATTTAATTTAAAATCAATTAGAACTTAGAACCATTTTAAGTGAGTATTGGACATTGAACGTTGATTCGAACTTCTACTCCGATTAGTTCTTCCGGGCTACTACGAAAGGAGAAATCCAGGTATTTTACGTTTATGTAAAATTTCTATTTTTTTTTATTTTTGTTTGAAATTCGCCAGAAAAATCTCATTATGTGGTTATCTGAGGAGAGCCAGAAAACTCAGAAAGTGTGAATTTTTGGATTGTGTAAGCCCAAGTTAAAAAGACACAATTGTGAAGGTTTTAGGTGAACCTGTGAAACCTATTTTGTTAGTGAACTCTAATATCCCCTGTGTGAGGATATTAGGAGTGGAGTAACATTTTGTGTGGCAGTTGTGAAACAGTTGGTGTACACACAGGCAAACCACTATGATTCTTTGTCTTGTGGTTTGAATGCTTGCTTAAGTTTTATATCCTATATCATTTAAGTTTGTGGGATGTATGTGTGGATGTGAATGTTGTAAAATTTACATTTCAAGAAAGTGTGTGGAATGTTGTAATAATTTAGATTTAAATTCCTGCAATTTATTTCAATTCCTTGCTATTTATTTATTTCTCTTCAAATTGAGTTTTTGATACAAAGGACATTCTAGAAATAAGGTTGTCCTGCCATAAACCCTTGGTTTTTATGGTGTAAGGTTGTCCTTAGAACTGAATTCGTATCAACTTCTCAATACTTGTTTATTAAGGTTGATTTTATTTCAGCATTGTGAATTGATTTATTTTATTTGGGTATCTCTTTATTTTATTTCACTGTTATAATTATAATTTGGCATAGTCCTATCCCCCCCCCCCCCCTTTAGGACGTATAGCTAGGCCGTTTTAAGTGGTATCAGAGCCTAATAGCTCGCTCTTATTACTTTTTATTTGGATTTATTTATTGAGCTAATGATCTAAGCTATATAAAAGATGTCAAATTTTGATAGCCTATCAGTTACTAGACCTCCACCCTTTGATGGCTCCAACTATGCCTATTGGAAAGCCAGGATGAGGATCTTCCTCAAATCAATGGATGAGAGTGTGTGGTAAGCCACAGTGACTGAATGAAATTCTCCTACCACTGAAGTGACTGGAATCGATGGTTCAAAATCAATGAGAGTAACTCCTTATTTCTCTTGGACCACCCTTCAGAAAAATGAGAGTAGTACCAATGCAAAAGCATTATATGCAATCACTTGCGCACTATCACCGGATGAGTTCAAAAGAATCATATCCTGTGATACTGCAAAGTAAGCCTATGATATATTAGAAATGACACACGAGGGTACTACAATTGTAAAAAATCTAAAGTCCAACTCCTCACAACCAAATTTGAAGAAATTCATATGGAGGAAAATGAAATGTTTATGGACTTTTATACAAGATTAAATGACATTGTAAACTCAATGTGGGGTCTTGGTGATAAAATTCTAGACAAAAAAGTGTGTACAAAGATACTATGCTCTCTTCCTGAACAGTTCAACTCTAAAGTAACCGCGATCTAGGAACTTCGTGATACGAACAATATGAGGGTGGAAGAACTAGTTGGTTCTTTACAAACCTACGAGTTAAACTTTAAAGCTCCTAAAAGTAATTCTATCGCTCTTAAATCTTCTAAAGGTATTTCTCAAGAAAACTCAGATTTAGAAAATTCTAAAGACAATATAGCTCTTTTAGTGAAAAGGTTTTACAAGATTTTCAAAAGCAGGAAAATGATAGATTTTCAAAAATCAAATGATAAGAAAAGATCTAAATCTAATTCTAAAAATTGGAAGTCTTTAAAAGATAGTCAATATTACAACCGCCAAGAGTACGGGCACTTAGCAAACAAATGTCCTAAAAAGGACAAAACAAAAAAGAAGGGTATGTTGGCTACTTGGGATGAATCGTCTAATCCTGAAGCTTCTTCTGAATCAGAAGATTCTGAAATTGAGTCAGGCAATGAAGTTAAAGCCCTTATGACTCTAGCCAAGTTCACTTTTTCATATCATGATGATTCAACTAGTGAGAAAAATCTAAACAGTGAATGTGAAAATGAAGAGGATCTTCAAGATGCTTATAATGCCCTATACAATGAAAGTTGTAAAATTGTTGTCAAACTTAAACTTCAAAAGGAAAAGTTTTTTAAATTTAAAGAATGCTTTGAATCACTTCTTTTAGAAAAATCCCAAATTATAGATTGTTTTGAAAAATCAAAATGCGATTTAGAATTCAAAACCTCCTTGATTAAAAATCTGAAATCTGAAAATGAGAAACTTAAAAATGAAGTATCTTCTCTTCTGAGTTTAAAGGACACATGAAGATATGCCCATGGTGATCCAAAGTTAGAAAAACTATTATCTGGATTAAGAAAATGTGGCGATCGATTTGGGTTGGGCTATGATAAGAATATACCTCCTAAACAAAAGAATTCTCCTCCTAAGTTTGTGAAAGGAGAGACCTCAAACTTAAAAGGGAAAAGTACTTATCAAGGTTTTTCTAAAAATACAAAAACTTTTCAAAAACCTAAAAGTAGCTATGTCAACTTTAAAAATCAGAACCGAAACCCACTAGCTGAAAAGATAGTTGATTTACTCAAGGAGCTCTTAAAATCTAACTCAGTAGGTCATTCTTACAACAACAAACAAAAGAAGACCAACTATACTCCTAAACCTAAAACAGTTCTGAAATGGGTTCCTAAAGTTGCCTGCTTGGTTTCCCATACTACTTTCAAAGCAATAAGCCATTCAAAGTGGTACCTAGATAGTGGATGCTCCAGGCATATGACAGGTGACAAGGCTTTATTCACCGATCTAAAAGATATGACTGATGGGTCAGTCACATTTGGTGATGGTAGCAATTGTAAGATTATTGGCAAAGGTACGGTCCAACTCTATAACCTCCCTTTATTTAAAGACGTTTTATATATTGAGGGGCTAAAACACAACCCGTTAAGCATATCTCAAATATGCGATAACAACCATAGCGTGAAAATTTTCAATCAAGGTTGTAAAATAATAAACAAAAAGGGTTCTGTTATATTAACTGGTCGCAGAACTTTTAAAAATTACTATATTGTAAGCGATGGTAGCTTATCTAATCAATCGTGCTACATGGTCCATACCGAAGAGACAGATTTATGACATAAACGCCTTGGACATGTACACTACCGGAATTTATACAGATTGAGCAAAGGAGAACTAATTAGAGGTCTACCAAAGTTGCAAAAAGTAGCAAAATATGTGGTGAATGCTAGTATGGTAAACAAACGAGGAGCTCTTACAAAAAGGTAAACTCCAATGCCACATCAAGACCACTGGAGCTGCTCCACATAGATCTTATAGGACCAACCAGAATGGAGAGTCGAGGTGGCAAAAAATACATCTTGGTTATCGTAGATGATTATACCAGATTCACTTGGGTAACATTTTTAAGGGACAAATCAGAAACCCTTGATGAAGTGAAAAAGATCATTAAATGAATCCAAATTGAAAAAGGTTCTCATGTCTATAAGATCCGTAGTGATCATGGATCTGAATTCGCGAATAGTAGTTTTGAGAAATTCTGTAGCGATTAGGGAATATTGCATAAATTCTCTGTGCCCAAAACACCACAACAAAATGGAATTGTGGAAAGAAAAAAATAGAGTGCTTCAAGAAATGGGAAATGTAATGTAAAATAGTATGAAGCTCCCTAGAAATCTTTGGGTTGAAGCAGTGAATACCGCCTGCTATATTATTAACCGGGTTTATACTTGTAAATCTAATAATAAAATGACTTATGAACTTTGGTTTGATAAGAAGCCTACTGTTAAATACTTTCGAGTTTTTGGCATCAAGTGGTATATTTTACGTGACCGTGAAAATTTGGAAAAGTTTGACACTAAGAGTGATGAAGGGATCTTTTTAGGATACTCTTTAAACAGTCATGCATATCGTGTACTGAACAACAGGACCGGCGTGATTCAAGAGTCCATTAATGTGGTCATTAATGATCAATTGAATAAACCTAGGCCTAGTCCAGATAATGATGAAGTTCTTTTAATTAACCAACCAGATAATTCATCAAATCAAGTTAATTCTAAATTAAGGACTGTTAAAGATCATCCAACTACTCAGATTCTTGAAAACCCTCTCACTAATGTGCGCACTCGTAGACAATTAGAAGACATGTAATTATGTATGCTTTACATCCTAAATTGAACCGGCTAACGTAAAAGAAGCTCTTTCTGAAGAAAACTGAATAGTTGCCATGCAGGAAGAACTTAATCAATTTGTTCGTGATGATCTCTAGTATCTCGTTCCTATACCTAAAGATAAACACATTATTGGAACAAAGTGGATTTTCAAAAATAAGTCTAATTAACTTGGAAATATAATTCGAAACAAGGCAAGACTGGTTGTACAAGGGTACACTCAAATTGATGGCATTGATTACAATGAAACCTTTGCCCCAGTTGCTTGCCTTGAATCAATCAGACTTTTTAGATCTATTGCAGGCTATAGAAAATTTAAGATTTATCAAATGGATGTAAAGAGTGCCTTTTTGAATGACGATTTACATGAAGAGGTATATGTTGAACAACCTATAGGGTTTGAAGACCCTAAGTTAACTGATCATATATACTGACTTAAAAAGGCTCTCTATGGTCTAAAACAAGCTCCCAAGGCATGGTATGAGAAATTGACTAAGTTTTTACTTAGTCATAATTTTCAAATGGGTAGTGTCGATAAGATGCTTTTTGTTAAGAAACACGACAATGATATTTTAATGGTTCAAATCTATGTTGATGATATTATTTATGGATCAACTTGTACTAACATGACTATTGAGTTTGCAGATTTAATGAAATCTAAGTTCGAGATGAGCATGGTTGAGGAATTAAATTATTTCCTAAGGTTGCAAGTAAAACAACAACCTGATGAAATTTTTATTTCTCAAACGAAGTATGCTTTGAACTTGATTAAAAGGTTCGGATTTCAGAATGGTAAGAATTTGATACTCCCATGAGTACAACTTTAAGACTCTCAAAAGAATCTACATGTAAAGATGTGGATCCTAAATTGGATTGTAACATGATTAGCAATTTCCTTTATTTAACTGCCAGTAGACCTGATATTGCTTTTAGTATTGGTATTTGTATTAGATATCAGTCTAATCCTAAAGAATCTCATTTAACTGTTGTTAAGCGAATTATGCGATACGTCGCAAATTCTGCTAATTCGGGTCTTTGGTATCCATATGATACTAGTGTTCAGTTGGCTGGGTACTCAGATGCTGATTGGGCTGGTAATATAGATGACAGAAAATCAACCAGTGGTGGTTGTTTTTATATTGAAAATTGCTTGGTTTCTTGGTTTAACAAGAAGCAAAGTTCTATATTGCTTTTCACTGCTGAGGCTGAATACATCGCAGCAGGAAATGCATGTACTCAGCTTGTTTGGATGAAACGTATGTTAAGCGATTATGGAATTGCACACGACTCAATGGTTTTATATTGCGATAATTCCAGTGCAATAAATATTTCTAAAAATCTAATCCAGCATTCACGTACCAAGCACATTGACATTAGGTATCATTACATTTGTGAATTAGTGGAAGAAAAAATAATATCTGCGGAACACATTCCTACTAAGACTCAACTTGCTGACATTTTCACTAAACCACTCGATAAAAGTAGGTTCAACAAATTAAATTTTGACCTCGGTATGTGCAATTTATATTAAATATTCTTGCATAATTATAACATATTGTATATATGTTTATATATTTTTGTGGTTAAATTTTTAAATTCGCTGAAAAATGTAATTTTTGACTGGTACTCGACCAGTCGTGGTCATACACGACCGGTCGTGTATTTCTCAAGACCAGTCATGGAGCGCGCTGACCTCTTTAATTTAGAGAAATCTCTCTTCTTCCTCATTTTCACTTTTCTCTCCAACAAGTCGAGCTACGACTAGTCGAACCCTAGTGTTCGATTCAACCAGGTCAGAGCATTTTGCTTGTCTTTCTTGGAGATTCATGGTTTATTTTTTTCAATTTCTTCATTGGAGTAGTTGATTTCAAGTTTGCCTTGAGCTTTTTGGGGTTTTCTTCTCCATTTGCTGGTCTAGAAAAATCCATCCTACTTCTTTGAGATTTCTTATTTTTATTTAAGAATATGGACTCTAGAGGGAAAAAGAAAAATAATAGAGGTCCCTCGTCATCCAGATCAACTCTGATTATAAAACGCCATCTTCGGTCTCTCGAAGATGATCCATCTTATGTGCATGATTTGCATTTACGTAATGTCATTGTGAAAAAAGCCGTTGATTTAGATCACATCGCTCGTTGCGATCTCCTTCCTCTTCTCCAGTCTGTAGGTTGGGATAACATCCTACGTTAAGGCGGGGCGGCATACCAATCCATTTTACAGAGCATGTTTGCATGCATATCTAAATTTTCTACTGAACAATTAAGTTTCTCTATTACTACTAGAGAAGGACCTTTTCCTATTGATCGTCATTTAATTTCAGGTCTTATGGATATACCTGTTAATGATGATGGTATTCCACCTAGCACTCTAGCTGAGAAAGTTTCTGAATCTGAAAAACGTATTTATACTAAAGCACTTTGTAACATGGATGCTCAATGGACTCAGAACGGGAATGCCCTCGTAACCAAATATTTGTTACCCAGATATAGAGTTTTGCATCGTATATTTACTTCTAATCTGTATCCTCATTCTGGTAACAAAACAGAACTGACTGTATTCATGGTTCGTATCTTGTATTCTATTATCACTGGTGTAAATGTTTGTCTGCCCTCTTTAATATGTCATTCCATCATTCAATTCCGTATCTATCTAGGTCATAGTGATCTTCCCTTTGCTTACTTAATGACTATGTTAGCTACTCACATGCTAGTCGTTATGCCTGTTGGAGAGACTCCTATCCAACACCTCATTTTCAACAACTCCAACTTAAACTAAATGAAGTTGCGATCGGCTAAGGGCCAAGTAGATGTTGGAGAAGGTGGAGCAACAGGTGTGAATGAAGAAGAGGGTGATAATCTTCCTCCAGACGATGTTAATATGGATGATATATTTGATGAAATAGAATCTGATTCTGGAAATGATCTTGACTTTGTGCTGTCTGGCTTTAATGAGAGATTGCATTCTCTTGAGGAACAGGTGGCTGAAATATGTGTAACCCAAACTTCTCAATTTTCTTATATGCGCAAGTATATGCAGCGCGTTACTGAGGGTTTGCACAAAATTGATCCATCTATTCCGGCTCCTTCAGGATCTGACTGAATGTTTTCATTTGATAGGGTCTTTAATAACTCATATACTATTTTTCTTTATCTCAGTTTGTATGATTGTTTTTATTTGTCTTTGGACCTAACTGGTCTTTGATATTTAAATGTATAGACTTTATTTCATCTCTTGCTTACTTTGCTCTCCTAATTATCATTATTATCCTTGTGTTCTTCCTTTGTCATTTTATGAGAAAAAGGGAGAGAAGACTGTTTGAAGCTAATTGGTTATGGATTAAGTAGCATTTTTTTTTTATTTTGAATATCTATGTGTGCTACTCAGGGGGAGTACTAAATATAGAGGAGTATAGAGACTTGCCTCTAAATGAATGTGTGTGCTAGTTTATGATAACTGATGCATGATTCTTTGTTGAACATGTTGTGCTTCTCTTATTCTCTTTGAGAGTGTTTTGTCACAAATTTGACAAAGGGGGAGATTGTAAGTGTTATGGTCTCATGCTCCTTTGGTTGTTAAATTTTGTTGTGGCAAAACTCTATTTGTGTCTTGTGTTTATATGTTGTTATATATGTTCCAGACACTGCTTCACAAGTGCTTCAAGTTAAGTACAATGATCGACTTCAAGCTAAGTCAAGCCATGTACTATAAACATCAATGTTCAGAGCTACATCAATAAAGAGTACAAGACTCAAGTACATTTCAAGACTCAAGAGCAACTCAAGTTGAAGTTTGATGTCAAGCTTTCGAAGATCTCAAGATCAAGCTACATCAAGTAGAGATCTCAAGCTTTGTAAAGTTCAAAGGTCAACAATCATTTGATAGAATGGAGTTTCAATTCCATACTTCATGTCCCAGGTATGATTGACCTTAGATTGACCTTAGGGTAGGTAATTTCGGATACATAATTCAAACTGTATGTTTATATATGAATTTGGTCTGTTCTAAGACTAGTCCTGGACCTTGTTCGACTAGTCCTAGCACTAGTTCAACTAGTCTAAGAAATTCCACGACCAGTCCTAAGTTGTTGAAGATTTTTAAAATTTTTTGGTTAGCCCATGACCAGTCCTAGAGGTCCTCCGACCGGTCGTAGGTGTGTTCACGACTCGAACTTCGACCAGTCGTGGGTCCTCGACTCAAACTACAGCGACCAAATCATGCGGTCTACGACCAGTCCTGGGTCATCTACGACTAGTCGTAGGTGGTCCACGACCAGTCGTAAACACCCCACGATTAATCATAGAACGATTTTCAAAGATCGCGCTTAAAAATTCAAAATGCCGTTGAAGCTACGACCAGTCGAAGTTTCCCTAAGACTAGTCGTGGACGTGATTTCTACTTCTATAAATTGAGCACGAATCTCAGAATTTCATAATTCAATTCAAAGAAATTCAAGGCTTCACTCTAAGATAAGTTAGTGTTCATTTTAAGCTACTTTGTGCATAATTGCTATTTCTTTTTGTTACTTTTTTTTATATGATTTTGATCTACATTCCAATCTGATTTGAAAAGGGGAAATTCTATAATTCCTTCTTCTTGAAATCAAAATCAAATGGAGCTAACCCATTTGATTTAATTTAAAATCAATTAGAACTTAGAATCATTTTAAGTGAGTATTGGACATTGAATGTTGATTCGAACTTCTACTCCGATTGGTTCTTCCGAGCTGCTCCAAAAGGAGAAATCCAGGTATTTTACGTTTATGTAAAATTTCTATTCTTTTGGTTTTTGTTTGAGATTCGCCAGAAAAATCTCATTGTGTGGTTATCTGAGGAGAGCCAAAAAACTCAGAAAGTGTGTGTTTTTGGATTGTGTAAGCCCAAGTTAAAAAGACACAATCGTGAAGTTTTAGGTAAACCTGTGAAACCTATTTTGTTAGTAAACGCTAATATCCCCTGTGTGAGGATATTAGAAGTGGAGTAGCATTCTGCGTGGCTGTTGTGAAACAGTTGGTGTACACATAGGTGAACCACTATAATTCTTTGTCTTGTGATTTGAATGCTTGCTTAAGTTTTATATCTTATATCATTCAAGTTTGTGGGATGTATGTGAGGATGTGAATATTGTAAAATTTACATTTTAAGCAAATGTGTGGAATGTTGTAATAATTTAGATTTAAATTCCTGCAATTTATTTCAATTCCTTGCTATTTATTTATTTCTCTTCAGATTGAGTTTTTGATACAAAGGACGTTCTAGAAATAAGGTTGTCCTGCCATAAACCCTTGGTTTTTATGGTGTAAGGTTGTCCTTAGAACTGAATTCGTATCAACTTCTCAATACTTGTGTATTGAGGTTGATTTTATTTCAGCATTGCGAATTGATTTATTTTATTTTGGCTATCTCTTTATTTCATTCCGCTGTTATAATTATAATTTGGCATTGTCCTATTCACCCCCCCCCCCCCCCCCCTCCTCTAGGACGTATAGCTAGGCCGTTTCACCTAGCTAAGAGGTTTAGCCAACCATAGACATGATTGGACTAAGAACTCTTAAAGAAAACATAAAAACAACTAAGGATGAAGAAGAAAGATTCTTAGCAATGACTTTCCACCCTTTTGTCCACTCCTTAAACCCTAGATGATTCCTAGGAACGTCTTAGGGACTCCTATTTATACTTGTGAAACTCCACCTTACACACCAACTTGGAATTTCCACAAACCAACTTAAATTACGTAATCCATAGCATATTCGCTTTATGCTTCGGTCGGACCGAAGTTGAATATGAAGTTGAGTCCGAATGTGGAAAGGATTTCAATTCAGTAGTCGCTTGATTTTGGTCGAACCAAGATGTGTTCGGTCGGACTGAACTTAAGTCATCGGTCGTACCGAATTAATCTTCATTCGAACCAAATTAATTCCAAAATTCATCGTTCTTCACTGGAGCTTTTTGTGCACTTTTGGTCGCACTAAATCCTCCTTTCAATCAGACCAAACTGTGTATCGGTCAGACTGAATTGTCCATCGGTTGAACCGAATTAGCTTTTGAATTCCATCGTTTGTCACTGGACTGTTCTGTGCAGGTTCGGTCCGACCGAACCTGTCTGTTTTCTACTACAGATTCTGCATTTCTTCAGGTCCTTTCTTCAGCTTTGTACTTAGTTTCCTTAGATCTTTGGCATATGAATTCTTCATTCTTGGTCTTCTAAGATCTAACTTTTACCTAGGTATTCTTGAGCACTAAATCTATGCTTTTAGACTTCTTTTCAATCCAAGCTCCTAGATTCACCTTGCAACACAAACATGTATAAAATATACCATTAAGCCTTGTCATGTTCATAAAATCAAGATATAAATAGGAAAAAATATGCAATATTTGATACTCAACATCCCACACACACATGTACACTATCATATATAGACTAGTTGCTTGAATGACATATCTACTGTAATATATATATATATATATATATATATATATATATATATATATGATTGGACTCTCTATTCTCTTGGAAGTCTTAGAATTAATTACCTTAGTTTAAATTGGAATATTAGTTTAAGTAAGAAATTGTGTGTGAATTAGTAAAAATTTTATTTGGTCATAATTACTCCCCTCCCCTCTTTAGAACATAACCTTCATTCTATAGCTCTGCCAATTTTTCGTACATAGCTGTGGTATCATATACCACATGCAATTTCATATGTGGCCTTATTAACAGGTTGGATGACAAATAAACATCACAATGGGACCTATGAATGTGTCGTCCACTTGAGCCTTGGATCTGTCTCATTTTTAGGCTTTATCATAAAATGATATGGAAAATTGGATAAACGACATTAATATACCCTTAAATCATGGTGGATCCCTCAGAGCCCCAGCCTGTTCCGAGCTCGAGACAACTATGGAAATACCTAATCTACGTCACAAAAATAACTATGAGGTGTCCCTGGGTTTCTAGGGATCTTAGGTAAGATATCTTTTAACAAACACCCTACTTCTTCCCTAATGGTTATAAGCCTAGAACTCAACTTTTCTTGTGACTCGATGGCCTCTTAAGATTCATTTGGATATAGGACCATAGCCTCTATTACTAGATGAAGTCATATCTATATTAGACTTAAATACCATTGCCTCAAATAATTGTTAAAACATAATTAAAGAATCACTTGTTTGCTTAAGTCCCATTTGAGATCAAGGATTTTCCCCATGGATTTAGAAAGTATGTTGATTGGTAGATGTCGATAATTCTAAAAGTTAGTGACTTAGCTAAAAAATTGATTGAGTCAACTTGCCTCTGTTAAGTGTTGGGCTGAGTTGTTGTAACACCCCGAATTTCGTAACTTGAGTTTAGTACTAATTTTTTGAAATCTCGACTGTTAAACTTTAAAGATAGTCTACATTTCACCATTTTTTTAAAAGTGAGCATTGCAACAGAAGAAAGACAAATCAATTATAAATGTAAAGTCCAGATGTATATTATAGGTACACAAGATATACAAGTAGCTGCCCATAGGGCTTATACAAACGAATGTCTCAAGACTTACAAATACATGAAAGTACAAAATCAATATAAATGAAATTTAGAATCTAGAGTCGTAAGATCATCTGACTTCTCATGCTTCACATGAGCACCAACCTACACAATATCTAAGACTCCTACACCACTGAATATGGTTTAATAGCATCAATGGCTATCCTAATAAGGTATACCTCCAATATTTACCATACCATCATAACATTTAAGAATAGTTTTTAGAAAAAGTCTATAATAATCAATTCATAATGACCATTATAACAATAAAGAAAATTCATAAGACAAGCATATATCGTTTTAAATAATACACTCTCTTATTTAGATACATGGATGCATGCACATACTCACAGACATGGGGGTACATATCCAGCTGACGAATTGGTCTCCCAAGGAGAACTAGACAACCGGAAAAGTACTCAAAGGTATGCATAATGAGAACTAGCCACTTGGAATAAGACTATGCAATGAGGATGCCCAAGGCGAACTAGCCTCTATGAAAAGTACTTTAAGATATTCGATCCCAAGTAGAACTAGCCTTTATGAAAAGTACTTTAAGATATTCCCATGCCTCATTACCTTCCTTCCTTTTCTTTTCTCTTACCAAGCTGCCTCCACATCAAGTGTTTCTATGTGCACTGAACAACTCCTCAGCATTAGAGTATTTCTGAGCTCGGTCGAGGAGGTTGGCAATTGTTGTTGGGGGATTCTTCCCAAATGAGAAAAAGAGCTTTCCTCGCTTAAGGTTGACCATCATGGCTGTGAGAGCTACCTAATCGGAATAGCCATATACTTGGAAGACCTCAGCATTAAATTGAACGACGTAATCTTCCAGCAACTCATCCTCCCTTTGGGGTTATCGTGAGGAGGTGGGTTGAAGGTTTCCTTATATCTTTACCCCCAATAAATTGGGTGGTAAAAGTCCTACTAAGTTGGGCGAACAAGATTATGGATTTTATTTTCAAATGTCTATATCACTTCCAGGTTTCCCCAGTCAGCGTCAGGGCTAACGCCCTGTACATCACAGGTCCACAAGCGTCATGGAGTTCCATTCATACTCTGAAGGATTCTAGGTGTTCGGCTGGGTCCCCGAAGCCCGAAATAAGGCAATATTTGGGGGGCATCCGAAATATGGTACAGTTTGTTCGAGAATGGCATCGAAAAAATCTGGAGCCTTTGCATGGCAGGCCTACTGTATGTCACCGAGATGATCCTAGATTTCTTTAATTTCTGCTCATTAGGGACCTCATTTTTAGCCAAGATTTCTAGGGCCTTTTTCCGAGCTTGCCTTCCTTTGTCTAACATATGATGCATATCGGACTCGACAAGCTCAGTGGTTTCTAGGCTCCGTGTTAGGTCGACGAGCACACTCCCCCTAGGTCAGGCCTTCGCTGGGCATGACTCAGGGCACAAAGTATTAAGTGGGATTGTTCAGTCGCTACCTCCATCTCTTCTTGTTGATGAACGGGGATGTGTGTTGCCTTTCTATCAACCACATGATATGGTCAATGCTATTGATCAGGGCTCCTACCTGATTCTCAAGGGAGATGAGTTGGTGATGTAGAGAGGGCCGTAGACACTTTCATGTCTAAGATGGATCAGAAAAGGCCCGATCAGAGATAGAAATCATCAAGACCGTCAGAATCATAAAATAGGCATATCTTGCAAGCCGGAATGAGTTACTCGACGTACCATATATGATTTTGGGGTAGAACGAGCTAATTTAGCCAACCAACCTAGCTATGCCAGGTTACCCTTGCCGAAATTTGCGAGATTCCATCCTATTGACAGTGAAATTCCATATGTAGTTCCGTTTTTACTATAAATAGCAAGTTTTAGTTTGATTATAACTCTTCATTCATTGGGTTTTAGGAGTTGTGTCCAACATGAAAAGTGCTTAGAATAATTAGGAGAATAACGTGGTTAAGCCACATATGAAACTTACTATAAAAAGTAAATTTACTATTTATAGTAAGTTGCGAATTTATAGGAGTTTTAATTTTAGTTTTCTTCTGATTTCTTTCTTACTGCATGGTACCCCTATTTAAAGGGTTGTGAACTTGTTTTTATTCATTAATTAATCAATTTCAAATTTCTTAGAATTTATTTCTATTTTCTGCTTTCTTTCCTCGTGGATTCGAGAAGTCTCTGTGAGGAGTCCAGAGAAGTTCCGTGGATTCAGAATAGTTATCCTCTTGAGGAAGACAGTGCTCGACCTCACTTCCTCTTCTGCATCAATTGGAATCATAACGAGGATTTCCCTCGGGCCGATGGTAAATAACAAAGGTATGAACCAAAATCCTATGGACGGTGATCCAGGGATTCGTTATCTTTTGGAAAGAATGGAAGCTTTCCACCGGGAGAGTCAGTTGACTATGCAAGGGCTACAGGCAACCCTCAACCGTATTGCGAATGCGCTAATTCTGCCTCGAGGTCAAAGTGATACTCAACCGCCCGTGGTCACTGTATGACACAACCCTAATTTCTGCAAAGCACCATTAGATGATAGTAAATCACAAGCCACCACTTCGATCATAAGGAAGCTGTTATACATGCCAAAGGTAGAAATAGAATTACAGTGAGATAACATCTTTCAAACAAGGTGTACTGCATACAAAAAAGTCTGCAATGTGATCATCGATGTCAGGAGCGATGAGAATTTCGTGTCGAAAATAATCGTGAAAAAGTTACAACTGAAAACAGAAAGACACCCATCTCCATACACGATTGGATGGATCAAGGAGGTCAACAAAACAGAGGTAACTAAACGATGTCGTATATCCTTTTCCATTGGTAAATATTATAATGATGAAGTAATATGTGACGTGGTCGACATGGAAGCTTGCCACATGTTACTTGAACAACCCTGGCAAAATAATATTAATGCTACACATAGGGATCGGGATAACCTATTTATCTTTATTAAAGATGGTAAAAAGATTATCCTCGCTCCTATGGGAAGGGAGAACCAACCCAAGACTTCTAAAGTGGAGGGACAATCTCTCGTAACTGAACAGGCTTTTGTTAGACAATCTGAGAAAACAATAGATATATATCTATTAGTTGAAAAGAAAAAATATGTGGAGCCTGTAAATATCTCAGAAGATTTGAAACCAGTGTTGCAGGAGTTCAAGACGAATGTGCTCGATGAACTCCCTAATAAATTGTCTCCCATACGAGATATACAAAACCACATCAATCTTGTCACAGGGATAAGTCTGCCTAATTGCCTACATGGTCAGAAAGAATGTGAAATCTTGAAGGCAGAAGTGAAGGAACTAATTCATACTAGTCAAGTCAAGGAGAGCATCAGTACATGTATTATGTCAACTCAAGAGCCTAATGTCATATACAAGGAAATGGCTAATAAACATCGGCATCAAAAGTTATCTCAGAATCATGAACCAAGTCTCTTGAGTAACTCGAGGACGAGTTTTTTTCAACCAGAGGGGTCTGATGTAGGATGTGTCATAGATACATTCGGAGTAGTTATCCTCATCACGTTCATCCCTGCGTCAGTTGGCTACCCCGGTTCCGAGATCTTTGCGGGGATTACAAGGCCTGAGCGTCCTTAGTTCCTCCCCATGGGCAGACTCGGCTGTAGCTGGTGCTTTTCCCTTCTTCTTAGACATTGAAGGGGAGAAGGAAGAAATAGCGATTCACACTAGAGTTGATGGGAGCTTGGTTTTGCGATCGTTCTCACAGACGGTGCCAATATGTTATCACTAGAATTTGGGTGGACAGAGGTAATCAGTTGTGAAAGCGGGTCCACCGAATGTACTTGCACAAATAATATGTAGAGGATAGCAGGGGTGTCCCTTACGGTTGTGGACCCTCCAATGCCTAAGTCAGGTGGGCAAAGTTGAATTAAAAAAGGCTTGAGTTTGAGTTTTTGTTCCTTACATCCCTTCAACTGCAGCGAGAGTACTTATAGGGTTCATTGGGTAATATCGAGACAACATATCTTGTGGGATTTATAGGATATGTTGGAAGATATTATCTAGATATGGATCTCTCTCCGAATTTGTTACCTCAATTGGCATGATTTTCAAATATTGCATGTACTTATTTCTTGATTTGGGGCAGGATATCTTTCAAGATCTTCACCCCACCCTGGCAGTATTCGACCTGCTAATCCCAGAAAATGGCTCCTATAACCGAGCTCAACATTAGAGGGGCTCAACTCGAGATTGGTTCGGTGCGAAGATGATTCTGTCCATTGAGCGAATTACTAACCGTGTCTTCCTATCTCTCCCAATTATATGCCTCGTCATATTTTTGGGACATTCACAGTAGCGATCCTCTAATGATTCTTTATGCGCGGTAAAATAGTTCGGTTTTTCTCACAGCAATTTTCATAGCCGTCTAAATTGGCCCATGCTTTCGTATTTTAAGTTAAGTTACTTTATGGAAATTTTTTAATATTTCAGCGCATGTGTATCAACCATCACACTGCGCCAGAGCATTGAAGTTTTCCTCATCTGCATGTAGCGTTTCTCTACGTTGACTGGTGAGGAGGAGGAGATCGTCTTAGGGGACAGTGGGAGTGATTCTCCGAATCAGCCATTTGCAGTGGAGATAATGAACGATTTGATACTCTGGCGGAGTGTATCAGTTAATGCTACCGCTCTAAAAAAGTAGAAATGGTACAATATATGTTAATCAAATAAAAAAAAAAATTGTTCTAATTGAGGCCTAGCCTCTGATGAATGGACAGTTAACATTGGCCGTCCAATAAATGTCCTACGATCGGCCATTGGTGGCATGACTTTGTGATTATCGGTCCATGATCTATCTAAAGTGTGGCCCACTGGTTTTGAGTTACATATATATGCCACATTTACAAGTCATGAGTGCATGCCGGAATATCAAAGATTCTCTCCGGACAAAAAAACGTTTCCACCGACAAAAAGGAAATGATACGGTACGTTGGTACCCGATAGAACATGAATATGGTAGGCACGTTTTCCTCCCGAGTGCATGTGGCAACGTGATTTACTAAATCAGGACCATCCATCCACCTAGATAGACAGTTCGGATTAGTACAGCTGGCATTTATGCCGGTGAAAGTTAGTAAATGCAAGTGCGTTGCATATGCAACACTTATCACATGCGTTTTATGCCATTGGGGGAGGCAGTAGGTCGGCGGAGGTTCGACCTGGCCTCGCCCTAGAGTCATAAGCCCTGCCCTAGCCCAGCGTGGCACGAACACGGGCCTAGGTTTGAAGCCCTACACCAGCCATCGCTGCTAGTGGCCCAAGCCCTGGCATGTCACTCGAGCTGGGCCATGAAGCCCGGCGCATTGTCACCCATACATGCCATTTTCGAAAAATGAGAGTAATGCATTAATCGAGTGATCCACACGTGTCAATTAAATTCAGGCCATTGAAAATTTTCTTCTTATATAAGTTCCATATGCTTAATCCGAGGAGCGATGAGCAATGATTCTAGATTTACCGGCCGGTAGATGGTGGGCTAGCAACAACGAGTGATATTTTTCCAATTGATGTTAATCGGTACTGTTTCGTGTGATGTGGCCTGATAGAGTTCAACTAGACAAAGGCCGAACATCCGTATTCAATCAAACGTTGTAAGAGTCATATTTGACTTGAGTTCGATTGAATGCAAGTCCGATTGAATGCTTGCGGTCCCTGCACCAAATCAGTGCTTAAGATCACTTGTGAAGGTTGACCTGAATGTCTAAGCCACTAGTATACAATAATAATGTGATTTAGAAAGGAATGGTTAATACTTCTTAATGGGATCTTTGTGCCTTGAGATAAGGATTTTCTCTTCCAACGGTGATCACAATTCTCAAGTTTCTCAATGATACAATAATGGATGATTAAAATTAAAAATAAAAATTGATCACCATTTTTATTAATTTATGATGAAGATCAATATAATTAGCAAGGACATAAAATAAGTAAAGATAAATATCTACGATCGCCTATGTAAACAAACAATCAAAGTAAATGGACAAAAAGATGTGATTAGTGTGATCTGACAAGTATATACTCAATTGACCAGGATCCGATCACAGTAAGTTGTGGATATTTACACTACTCGAAGTGTATTACAGCGATGACGTTGGATAGCAGCAATCTAAATTATGATAAACTTCAGACTTTTTTTTATAATGTGAGTGAATAAAAGTGGAGGAACTAAAGCTAAAACTAAGATAAGACATCTTTGTGCTATAAGAAAGGTTGTATGATGGCTTGATTGTTCCCCTAAGCCCTTTTTCAAGTGCTCTTTATATAGACTGGGAGGGCGATCGTCCATATTAAGGTCTCCTCGCCAGTTTAGGTTTCCTTCCAGATGCATAGATCCTTGAAGGTTATGGGATCAAACTGTATCCTACTTGGACTCAGATTCCTCATTGCATTCTTTGATTTACTTCTAATTTATGAAGAATTTGTCTATCTCTCGAACCTTTGTAGTCGCCATGAAAGCATCGATCATCTCTGGAAAATTTTCCGTTTAGGCATGATTTATGAGACGACATTGCCAAGCTTATGTGGATTACGATATATTTCTAATATCGGTGGGTCTTTATTAGCTTGTCGAGCATGATGCTCGACCACACGCCACCCATGAGAAGGATACATTTCTTCTTGTAGTGTCTCGCTTTGCTCAGTCGTAGACATGCGTACAACTCTTAAGTCATTCTTCTTTTGGCAGGTGGTGCATTGTCGAGGGGGGGTGTTAAAAGATATCCTCAAAGTGTGAGTAAGATTTTGTCTATCATTCATACATAGTGTTATCATGTGGCAACATCTCATTGGTTTGTATGAACATGCCAAGAGAAATGTAAACAATGCCCCACATTACTTTATATATGGAGGATATGAATGGACATTTGACATTTCAACTTTGGTAGTCGCTCCAAGGCCCGACACGTGGTGGCACGGGGTTCACACTCGGTCGTCGTGCGTAGTAATGTTATGTCAGAAATTGACTGTCATGATTGCCCGCTTTTAAAAAGATATCCTCAAAGTGTGAGTAAGATTTTGTCTGTAATTCATACATAGTGCTATCATGTGGCAACATCTCATTGGTTTGCATGGACATGCCAAGAGAAATGTAAACAATGCCCCACGTTACTTTATATATGGAGGATGTGAATGGACATTTGACATTTCAACTTCGGCAGTCGCTCCAAGGCCCGACACGTGGTGGCACGGGGTTCACACTCGGCCATCGTGCATAGTAATGTCATGTCAGAAATTGACTGTCATGATTGCCCGCTTTTAATATAGACGTGAAACCCGACAGTCATATTTATTTAAAACGGTTTCTTATCCGTTTTGTTTTCTTTTCATTTTTCGACCTTACATCCTTCTCTTCTTCTTCAAGCGTCACTGTTTCATCGCTTTTAGTCTTCACCTTTTATTTTAGCTTTCGTGCCCCATGGCTTCTTCTTCCGTTAATGTTCTTGAGACCAGGTTGGTAATCATGGAAGTTCCTGCCCTAGATATGAGTAGTTTGATTAATCATGGAAGTTCCTGCCCTAGATATGAGTAGTTTGATCATCGATCGTATGGGAGACCACATTCTCCTTGATATTCTTTCTCCTCCTTAGTCACCTTCTTCTTCGTCTTCCTCTTCCTCTATGGACGCTTCTAACCATGGATATGTCCTTGGTCCAGCATTTCACTCATCTTTTGAGGGTGACCTCTCCTCTTTCTTCTTTCTTTCCTTTGTTTCTTGAGGAAAACTTCTTATGGTCGGATCCCGAGAATACCAAGCATAAACTCAGGACCAATCCTGAATTTGATTGTATCCTTTGGCTAAATCAAGTAGAGACTATATTTGGGCACTGTTGAAAGAATGTATGAGATATTGAGGCTAGAAACAATCTTGGACGTAGAGATCATGGCTATGAAGATTTGGTGCGATCAAGCTAAGGTCGAGATAAGGTGCCAAGAAGGAGAGTAGGATAGGACCCTCATATAGGGGATGCAAATGTTTGAGTCAGAGTGCATGAAAAGTGAAGTTCTTGGCTGGGAGATGCGTATGAGAGGAAAACAACAAGGAATCGGTGAAGTAAGGAGGCATTTCTCCAATCATCAAAAGGTAGTTTCGGGTTGTAAGAAGCCCCTTTTTAACATTTTAAGTTACATGGCATGGTTACTAAAAAAGCTCATTTCAATTTGTACTTTAATACAGGTGGGAAGGGCCGCAGGCCGTCATAGGTCCGGCCAGATACAATTTCTGACAAGAAACTTAACCTTGACTGCATTTTAAGTAGTTGTTTTAAATCTTTATACTTTTTATATTTTTGGATGCAATTGAAAATCTTTATTTGTTTTGATACTCTATTGCTTTAAAAAAATGTTTGGTCAAATTGTAGTCGGTCAGCCCTGCATGATTATTACCAAAATACCCAGGTTGTCCTTCTTAGAGATCAGACATCTTTTCAGCCATCTTCTTTTCTCTGATTAATTAAGTGGGATGAGGGGCCGAAATTTTCGTCTTCCACTCCTTTCGTACTATTTTAGGTCTTGGACTTGAAAGTAGGGAATCTTCAGCAAGTGCACTATGGCTTGTACTCACGAGATGCTTCTTAACTTGCAACTGTTTTTGTTGCTGAAGCATTATTGGCCAAGGGAGAAAATTACCCCCTAACAGCCGATTTACTTTATAAATGGTCACATCCTACCCTTTTCTTCTTCCTTTTTTTTGTGGCTCTCTTACTTTGTAGACAGTGTTTCCATGTCCTTGTCAACTATTCCAAGGGCTACTCCTTCAAGAATTGAGTATGCATAACTAGGTTTATGCCCTATAATATAATATTCCTCAGATATTGGATGCGTTCGTCATATAGTTATTCAGCAGGAGTTCACGGTTGTCGTCAAATTTCTTGACGACTACCCAAAAAATCTTGGCGTCATGTTTGTTGATACTCATATGAGTAGTGCTCCATTGAGCATATATTGCAATATTTAGGGTGGTTTTTGTAATCCGCATAGTCAGTTTATTACTACTCTTGGAGGATGATGCCCTGGTCGCCTAAGGTTAAGGATTGGGCTTAGTTTGGACTGGCTCTCTCTTTCCAGATCGAAACGGTCACTACTGGTCATCTCTATGTATTTTCTTTAAAGGTGGGATGGACACCCATTTATTAGCCGACAATGCTAGCCTGCCGACTGTCATTCTGTCTCCATTGGTGACTGTCCTTATGGACTTTGTTTTATCAGAAATCCTATGTTTTGGACCTGCCCGATCGTTTTGGTTTTTGTTGATAGCACAATGGTTGTACGTTTGAGCTCGTGTCAGCATTGAGCATGCTGAAGACGCCAAGGTATTGGTCACTGTGCTTTAAGATAGTCGTTTTCCTTCATGAGTTATCCCCTCATGACATATATGGCAGACGAGAGGCTCGTCTTCATGGTTATCACTAGTCGTACTCCGAGCGGGTTTGCTGATAGTCGAACTTCTTGAGTCAGAAACCACTATTAGAGCTTTCCCTTTATCCTTGGACTGAATTGCCCTGGTGTTAAGGATGATTGCACACTTGATATAGGAAGGGGCTTGTGACTATTTCTCCCTTGGCCGAAATGGATGTTAAGGCGTCACCCTTGTCTTGAGTTAGAGTTGACCGTAGATGGTCGACGGTAGAATGTTCGTTTGTTGATTTGTCAAGGATGGGAGCTTCTGCACGGGTTGTTGTGTGGTTGCTGCCTACTTTTCTTTGGGATAGCTGATCATCCTGATTTCAGCATGTATGATATTGGCACCGGCCATTTTGATAAGGGGTCTTGGTTGATGCCCATGGCCTCTTTTTTGGGGAACTTTAGGAGGCCTTTGTCGATATTTTCTTGAATTATGTTCTAAAAAATGACACAATTCTTAGTGGAATGAGTTTTGGAATGGTGCCACTTACAATATTTCCCTTTCTTCAATTCTTCAACCAGTAATCAGAGAGTTCGATAAATCTAGAATCTAATAAGAGGTTGAAAATCTCATCGACCTTCAAGATGTCAAAAGAGTACTTCCTCGAAGATTCAAGGATGCCCTTTTGAGGGTTCACACCTTCAAAGGTTTAAGCCGTGGAACATTTCAAGGCCAGACATTAATACAACTATTTCCCCACCACTTACTCAATGCCCAACTCGTATTTAGGCTCATGAGAGTACATCCCCTGTGATGAGTTCTAGTGAATCTCCTCATGGAGGATTCACTCGTAGCAAGTGGCCCTGGTCGATAGTTAGAAAAGATTGTCGAAGTACATGCCTTCGAACTTCTTGTGAAGCTCAAAGTCCATGCCATCTAGGGTGAGTCTGGAAAATTCAGCCTTAGGTAGAATCATAGGGCACAAATTCTTGATGCCCTTGAATCGTGTGATGAAGCTGCTTGGATGATTCACTGGGCACTAACGAAGTTTGGATAAATCAGCCATGGAGACCTCAGGCTCGTTCGGTGGAACTACATATGGAATCTCTCCTCCATCTCAAGCTAAGTTTGGATCTAGTTAGAAGGTAGGTTTATATACCATGTAAAAGCCTCTCTTGTTAAGGAGTTACCAAATAGCCCGAGCTTAATTTAAGAAGTCATCGGTTAATACCTCACCATATTGCATGGTGAACCAACCAATGTACTCAATCGTTGTCGTTACATCCGCTCTAGAGAACAAGGTAAACTCAGGGAACCGGAACCCTTGGATAGCTCAAAGTATTAATTATCTCATTTAGTGTAAAGTTTCTTATAGATTGATTAGGCAACTCACCAATCGTTTAGTTGGGCATCATATTCTTGGATGAGCCCTGTGACGTTATCTTGACCAAGTGATCATTGCGTCTACTTAGGATGCGGCCTTTGTGTCGCTTGGTTAACGGCTGTCGAAGGTGGTGGGATAGGAGGTTACCCCTTAGGTATCTCAGACCTCTGGTAGCCCTGCTGAAAGATCAAAGCCATGGAAGGTTTCCTCCAGTTTTGTATCATCGGTGGCACAAGCGATTGCCTCCTGGGTTGATGACACCAGGATGGAATTAGCCCCTAGGTATATTGAAATTATGGGAGTTTACAAATTCCATTGGCGATTTTGTTGACCCTTTCAACCCTTTCTCCTTGCCATCACTGGAGGTGGTACAAGGTAGCCTTTGGGTTCGCTCAACTGATCCTTGTGGCTAGTTCGGTTGGTCGTTTTGCTTCAAGTTCTACAGGGGAACTTCGAGCAGCTCGATGGGTTCACTTTGTTTAACCTCGTCTTATGGCTCTTTTATAACTTCAAGGATAGAACTACCCTTTTTGTCTACCAACCATCTTGCTTTACTAAGAAACATTAAGAATAGCACACTATTGTCCTATTGGGCATGCCAAAAAATAGCGTTGCGATTCAATCAGACACGAGGACGCACATGTTAACAAATGACTCATATTCAGTCAAACATGTACTATTAGGATAGTATTGGGCGTGCCAAAGTTGTACTTGACTCGAGTTCAATTGAACACTTGGGACCCCAGGCATGAAATCAACCGTAGGATCCAACCTGTGAAGGTTGACCTGACTATCCAGCCACCGATGTGCAATGATCAGGCTATTTAAAAGGGGAGGGTTAGTCCTTTTGACTGAGATCTTCTCACCTTGAGGTAATGGCTTTTTTTCAACAGTGATCACAATTCTTAAAATTTTCAATAACGTAATAATGGGCGATTAAAATTAAAAATAAAGACCGATCAAGATTTTTATTGATTTATAATGAAGATCAGTATAATCAATGAGAACATAAAATAAGCAGAGAAAATAAGTAGAGATAAATACCTGTGATTGCCTATGTGGACAAATAATTGAGGTGAATGGTCAGAATGATATGATTGTTGTGATCTTTAAAGTAAGGACTCAGTTGATTGGGATCCAATAATGGTAGGTCGTAGATATTTACACTACATGTACGCATACTACAGTGATGGCATTGGACAACAACAATCTAAACTATGTTAAACTCTAAACTTTTTGTTGTGTGACTAGACAAAACTAGAGGATTTAAAGCTAAAACTAAGACACGACACTATTGCGTTGTGAGAGGGGTTGTGTGATGGCTCGGTTGTTGCCCTAAGCCCTTCGTTGGGTGCTCTTTATATAGACTGGGAGGGCAATCATCTGTATCAAGGTCTCCTTGTCGATTTGGGTTTCCTTGCTCATGTAAAGATGCTCGAAGGTTATGGGATCAAACCATATCCCAGTTGGACTCAATTCCTCATTGCATCCCTTGATTTCCTTCTAATTTAGGAAATATCTGTCTCGTGAACCTTCATAGCCGCCATGAAAGCACCAATTATCTTTAGGAAGTTTCCTGTTTAGGCATGAGTGTGTGAGACAGCCTTGCTAAGCACATCTGAATTGAGATATATTTCTGATCTTGGCAGGTCTTTACAAGATTGTCGAGCACATTGCTCAACCACACATTCAACCCATGAGAAGGCTACGTGTCTTTCATGCAATGTCTCGCTTTTCTCAACCACAAATGTGCATATGGCACTGAGACATTTTGCTTTTGCCAAGTGGTGTTTAACCAAAGGGAGTGGAGTCAAAAGATATCCTTGAAGCGTGAGTAAAATTTCATCCATCATTTGTGTGTAGTGTCGTGATGTGTTGACATCTCATTAGTCCACGTGAATGTGCCAGAATAGTTGTAAACATGGTCCACTTGAATTTTAAATGCATTTTATTTTTGGGCTCATCTCCAACATGAGCCGACGATATTAATGGATTTCACATTGCCATCATGGTGGGATCCATGGAGCTTTCTTTAGAAGGATTATAGGAAAGTCATGCCGTGAAAAGTCCCAAACTATGGGTTTTGTTTGAATCTGGTCCTAGCCTCACCGTGGGATGAACACGTGTGATCCAACAGGGCCACTCATGAGGTAGCACATGTGAAGGTGAAGTAGATTTCACTTGTACCAGAAAAATAGATGGTTAGAAAAGAGAAAAAAAAACCCATTGATCCAAATTTTACACATGGATCTCTACGTACCCAAATGAATGGTTGGGATCGGTCATATGTCCGCATGGTTGTGTTGGGGGACCACAGAAGCACACAGAGATGAATCAAGCAAAGTATTCTAATCACACAATCAAGGCCAATCACAAAGACTTCGAATTTAACGTGGAAAAACCCTTACGAAAAAAACCATGGCACAAAGCGACAACAATGCACTATGAAAGTAGAAATTACAAGAGATATAAAGAATACCCTATTCGAATAAGCCTCGAATCTCCCCTTACAAGCCCTTGAAAATCCTAGTAATGAATTAGGAAGCACTTAGATACTCCCTAATCCCGATTAAACCATATTTATAACTTCTAGGTGAATCACAATTGAAATAGGAAACAAATCCCGTACTTATGCAACTCTGCATATTTTCTACGCGATCGTTCGATGGCATCGACAAACTATCGATGGCATCAAACCCCTTAGATGTCATCGAACTAAACACCAAAACATTCCAGCGATAAATCATGGATTTTCTGGATTTTTTCGATGGCATCAAGCAGGCCTTTAATGTAATCGAACAACCTTCGATGGCATCGAACCTCTTTCAATGGTATCGAGCAGGGCAACTAAAGTGTCTAGCAACCAACGTGAAAAATTATGAATTTTTACTATGACATTGAGCCAGACTTCGATGTTGATTTACAAATTAAGATATCAATCAACAATCTCCACCATGTCTTGAATCGTCATTCTCCATAGTTCCTTTTCCCTCATCTTTAATTCTACCTTGCATCATAGTTCCACCATCACTTCTTGTGCATCCTCCGTCTTCCTTTTATGCTTTCGCGAAGCCCAGAGAAGTTGTAAAGAACTTGAACTTCTCTGTGGGAACCACCATAGTGAGCATGTCTGCCGGATTCATGCTCGTGTGAATATTCTCCAAAGTCATGCCTCCTTCCTCAAGCACCAGTCGGATAAAATAGTGATGAACATCAATATGTTTAGTATGTGAGTGATAAACAAAACTTTTGGTCAAATTGATCACGCTTTCTCTATCACAATTAACCGTCACGGCCTCCTACTGAAGCCCCAACTGATTTATCATCTCTCTCAACCAAACACTTTCCCTGAAAGTCTCTGTCACTGCCATATACTCAGCTTCGGCTGTGGAAAGAACCACCACAAACTGAAGCTTCCACATCCAATTGATTGCTCCATCCGCTAACACAAATGAGTAACCTGAAGTCTGAAAGTGATATATTGATAAACCCTAAATATTGTCAAATTTTGGTGTGACAAACCAATTCAAGTTTGTATCTTGATTTGTATCAAGCTTGTGCATCTGTTCACTTTGAATCTTTGACGTTCGTTCTGTTCGTGCTGAATCTATCTTACCGATATCTATTACGAACTTACTGAGATCTTTAAATTGGAAGAAAGTGAAGACTTTCATATTTTGAGTGAAGATTTAGTTTTCAAGAACATTGCGGTTCAAGATCTGGAACCAGAAAAGTCCAAGAACTCAAGACCTTTGGTATGTCGAGTTCAAGATACGAAGATTGCAAGAATTAAAGTTACTGAAGTGATTGATAGATTAAGTGTTCATATGTTCTATCTCACAAGTAAGGTATGATTGACCTAGATTGACCTTAAATCATGATTAGATCATTTCATACTTTCGGTCGGTCATTTTGGTCATTTTATAAGTCTAAAATCCTATTCTTTCGACTAGCCCTAGCACTGGCTTGACCAGTCCTAGAATTTCCTCAACCAGTCCAAGATTTGTTATAAATTTTTAAAAAAAATTTGCTAGTCTACGACCAGTCCTGAAAACTGCTCAACCAGTCGTGCAGTGCTTGACTCATTTTCTAGTGTGTAATCTGAACTCATACGACTAGTCGTGTGGTGTCCACGACCAGTCGAGCAGGCTACTCGACCAGTCGTGGGACCCACAAGGCCAGTCGTGCAACTGAAAAATCTTATCGCACCAGAATTTTTAAAAATCTGTTTGGATAAGGCCAGTCGTAGCTAACCAAAGGTCAGTCGTGCAAATCGATTTTTCACCTATAAATAGTGCTCGAATTTCAGTATTTTCTATTCAATTCTTATCATTCTTAAGCAATCACTCTCAGATTATTTTTAGTACATTCTAAGCTATTTTGTGCATATTTTAGATTCTTTAAAGTAGCTCTTGTAATATGATTTTGATTCTCTACTCCATTCTTATATTGAAAAGGGATGTTTGATTTACCCTTCCTTGAGATCAAAATCAATACAAAGCCCTCGTGATTTAATTAAAAATCATCTAGACTTAAAACCCTATACACTTGTGAGACTAAACGTTGAACATCTACGTCGTCATCAAGTTGGTTTTACCGGGCTGCTTCAGAATCTTCATACAGATAAGTATTATCTTTTCTATAATTCATTTACTTTTTTGGTTTGTGAGTTATTCCATAAAATCTCCATTTTTGGTTTGTCTAAGGTGATCCAGAAAACTCAGAGTGTGGAATTTTTGAATTATGTAAGCCCACTTAAAAGACACAATTGTGAAGGTTTTAAGTGAACCTTGAAAAACCTATTTTAGATTAGTGAACGCTGATATTCCGAGGGAGTGGATATTAGGAGTAGAGTAGTTGTGTGGTTGTTTTTTAATAGTTAGTGTACACGCAAGCGAACTACTTTAATTCTTTGTGTTTGGTGGATGTGCGATTTATTTCTTTATCTTTTATGGTTTAAGATTGTGGGATGTATTTGTGGATGTGAATGTTGTAATCTTTACATTTCAGCATTGTGTAGTGAATGTTGTAATAGATTAGTTTCTGTTTCTTTTATATCCTCTTGAGTTTGGGTTTTTGATACTCACCCACGTTCTAGTAAGGTTGTCCTGCCATAAACCATTGACATACAACGACCTTTTTGTACCACTACCTAGGCGACTGTTTCAGGCCATACAACGACCTTTTTAACCTGAAAACTTTGTTCTTTGCCCCTTTTATTTCGCATCCCTCTGGTTACTTCATGTAAATATGCTCTTCGAATTCCCCATGCAAGAATGCAATCTTCACATCCATCTGTTCCAGCTTGAGATCATACTAGGCAACCAGTGCCAATATGAATATGATAAATACTTGTTTCACAACTGATGCGAATATCTCAGTAAAGTCGATACCTACCCTTTGAGTGTAACCCTTTGCTACCAACCTTGCCTTGTACCTATCCTGTTTTTACTTGAAGATCCACTTGCACCCGATCACTTTTCAGCCGATAGAAAGCTCCACCAGCTCCCACGTCTCGTTCTTATACAAGGAGTCCGTCTCATCATCTATCGTAACTTTTCACTTTTCTGCATCTAGCACATCAAGAGCCTCCTGAAGAATAGACGGATCCCCCTCATTCATAATGAGGGCATATGCGATATTTAAGTTATCTTTGTATCTCATCAGCAACCTTCAATTCCGCGGTGGATTCCTTCTCACTAGTGGCTGCTCCAATTGTTCATGTACCTTTGTTTGCGTATCTGTATCAGCCTGAGCATAATTTTTGTATCAACTTAAACATCCACAACCAACTTTTCCAGTTCCTCTTGCTCATCCTTACGGAATAAGGATCCTTCGTCGAATTTAACGTCACGGCTAATGATAATTTTTCATGTGACTAGGTCATACAACCTATATCCCTTCACACCACTACCATAGCTAACAAAGATGTACTTTTTGAATCTTTGGTCTAGGTTATCTCTCTCAACTGACATACATGAGAGTTAGATTCACAACCAAATACACTCAATCCTGAGTAGTCTACTTTCTGACTACTCCATACTTCCTCTAGAATTTTACAATCAATGGCTATAGAAGGAGACTAATTCACCAAGTAGCAAGCTGTATTAACGACCTCAGTCCACAGTTCCTTGCCCAAACCAGTATTACTAATTATGCATCAAACCATCTCCAAGAGAGTCCAATTCATCCACTTAACTATACCATTTTACTCTAGTGTGTGGCGCACTATGTTGTGCCTCATGATCCTTTAATCCTTACAATATTGATTAAATTCTCCTGAAGTAAATTCGCCACCATTATTTATCCTTAGAACCTTCACCTTTTTCCCTAACTATGTTTCCACCATCGCCTTCCATTGCTTAAAGTTGGTGAAAACATCAGATTTATTTTTCATAAAATAAATTCACACTTTCCTGGAAAAGTTATCAATGAACATGACGACCCTTCAGCGGAAACCACAGGCAACAACCCCCATACATCAGAATGCATATAATCAAGGACACCCTTAAATATATGTTTTTTAGATTTAAAATATAGCCTTGAATGTTTACCATATATACAATGCTTGCATATACTTAAATCAAAAACTTTAAAAGCTGGAATTAAACAATGGTCAAAAAGTACCTTCATGCCCTACTCGCTCTTGTGGCCCAGACGTTCATGCCACATACGTACAGACGTGGAATCTATTATAAATGATGCAACTCCACCTAATGAAGTACTCTCGATCAACCGGTAAAGGTTTTCACTCCTTTGTGCCTTCATAACAACTAGTGCTCATTTTGAAACTTTAAGGACACGATGAAAGTCGATAAATTTGCACCCAAGTACCTCGAGTGCTCTAATAGATATAATGCCCTTCCTCATGTCAGGGACATGTCTCACCTTGGTCAAGCTACGCTCCATGCCATTAAACATCTTAATGCGTATTGATCCAACACCTACCACATTACATTCATTATCAATTTCCATAAATACCTGGCCATAATTGCACTCACTGTAACTGGTGAACCAACTCCGATGAGGAGTCATGTGATTGGAAGCCTAAGTATCTAAAATTCACTCATCCATACGATCATCGTATAAGTGTCTAACCATAGATACTGACAACACGTCACTTCCACTCGCACATTCATCAGACTCGACAGTGTTGGCTTACCTGGAAGAAATCTCTGAGTTCTCTTTTCTTTCCTAGACCTCCCACAGTTCTAGCACTTCAACTTTCCCTTATCTTTGCCCTTGGATTTGGATCTCTATTGAGAAGATCCACTGTCCCACTTAGAAATTTTTTCCCCTCATAACTAATGCATCAGTAGAGGCATCCATGTTACTGTTTTTCTTTCTCATCGCCTTTCCTTAAAAGGCTAAGATAACTATATCAACACTAAGGGTCAATCTACAGGTGCACAATAAGTCCTTGAATGACTCATACGAAGTTGGGAGAAATTTCAACAGGATGCATGCCTGATCTTCATCTTTCACCGTTTCCTCCACATCCAGTAATATATAAATCATCTTGTTAAAGTTGCTTATATGGGCCTCAACATCACCTCCCTCTGCCATCTTCATGTTGAACAACTAAAGCTTCAAGTATAGCTGATTTTCAAGAGATTTCTTTGCATAAATATCTTCTAACTTCGCCTATAAACTTGTTGCAGTTTTTTTTCTCATGACATTGTATAGGACCTCATCCGTTAAGCACAATTGGATGGAGGTTCTTGCTTTCTTGTCAGTTTTATTCCATTCATCATCAGTCATAAATTTTGGCCACTTCTCAAGGAGTGCATCATCCAATCCTTGTTGAACTAACAAGCCGATCATCTTGACCTTCTACAGTTCAAAGTTATTTTTCCCGAAGTACTCCTCAACATCAAACTTAGAATTAACTGCCATTGATACTCTAGTTTCATATTCAAACTGTGTCCCAATGTTTAGCTCGGATACCACTTGTTAGGGGACCTTGGAAGCACATAAAGATGAATCAAGCAAAATATTCCAATCGCACAATCAAGCCCAATCACAAAGACTCTGAATTTAACATGGAAAACCCCTTATGGGAAAAAACCATAGCACAAATCGACATTAATGCACCATGAAAGAAGAAATTACAAGAGATATAGAGAATATCCGATTTGAATAAGCCTCGAATCTCACCTTACAAGCCCTTGAAAACCCTATAAACGAATTAGAAAGCACTTAGTTACCTTTCCAATGAGCTAAAAACCGTCTAAATCTGACCTCTGATGAGGGAGTTATGAGGTTTTTCGTGGGAACAGGGGATGCTAGAAAAATTCCGAACCAATTACTCTCACCCCACTATTGAAGGCCAAGCGGTCTCAGAATGTGATGATTCGAGTGGGTTCTCAAAGAGCACTGACACACCTTTCTAATGAATCTAAAATTGACCCAATTCGATATATAACAAGGGAGTTACAAGCATTTTATTCGCATCACGTGATTTCGAAAGATTAACGATCAAAATTGATAAACGACGATTGAAGGCTTCTAGCATGCTTTTGGGGGTATCAAACGGCCTCAGAATTAGGCAATTCTTCTTTCATTTTGAAAGCTCGGCAAGTTACCTTTCCAACAAGATAAAAACCGTCTAAATCCTACCGCAAATAAGGGAGTTATGAGGGTTTTCATGGGAACAAGGGATGCTAGAAAAATTTTGGACCATTTACTCTCACCCCACTTTTGGAGGCCCAAATGGTATCGGAATGCGACGATTCGAGTGAGGTTTCGAAGAGCATTGATACACCTTTCCAATGAACCTAAAATTCACCTAATTTAATATATAATAAGGGAGTTATGAGCGTTTTATTTGCATCACATGATTTCGAAAGATTAACGATCGAGATTAAGAAACGATGATCGAAGGCTTCTAACACGCTTTTGGGATATTAAACGGCCTCGGAATCTGGCAATTCTTCTTTTATTTTGAAAGCTCGTCAAGTTAACCTTCTAAAGAGTGAAAAACTGTCCAAATCAGACCTCTGATGAGGGAGTTATGAGGGTTTTCGTGGGAATAGGGATTGCTGGAAAATTTTTGGACCATTCTCTCACCCCACTTTTGGAGCTCCAAACGGTTTCGTAATGCGACAATTCAAGTGAAGACTCGAAGAGCACTGACACACCTTTCCAATGAACCTAAAATTGACCCAATCTGATATATAATGAGGGAGTTATGAGATTTTTATTCGCAACACGCGATTTCAAAAGATTAATGATCGAGATTGAGAAACAACAAGGGAAGGCTTATAGCATTCTTTTGGGGTATCAAACGACCTCGAAATCTAATGGTTCTTCTTCTTTTTGAAAGATCGTTAAGTTACCTTTCCAACGAGCTAAAAACCATCCCAATCTGACCTTTGATGAGGGAGTTATGAGGGTTTTCGTGGGAATAGGGAATGCTGGAAAAATTCCGGACCATTTTCTCTCACCCAACTTTTGGAGCTCCAAATGGTCTCGGAATGCGATGATTGAAGGCTTCAATCATGCTTTTGGGGTATCAAATGGCATCGGAATCAGGCGTTTCTTCTTTCATTTTGAAAGCTTGTCAAGTTACCTTTCTAACAAGCTAAAAACTTTCCAAATCCAACCTCTGATGAGGGAGTATGAGGGTTTTTGTGGGAATAGGGGATACTGAAAAAATTTCGGACCATTTACTCGCACCCACTTTTGGAGGCCCAAACGGTCTCAAAATACAACGATTCGAGTGGGTCTCGAAGAGCACTGACACACCTTTCCAATGAATCTTAAATCGACCCAATCCGATATATAACGAGGGTGTTACAAGCGTTTTATTCGCATCACACGATTTTGAAAGATTAATGATCAAAATATAGAAACGACGATTGAAGGATTTTAGCATGCTTTTGGGGTATCAAACGGCCCCGGAATCAGGCGATTCTTCTTCGTTTTAAAAGGTCGTCAAGTTACCTTTCCAATGAGTTAAAAATTATCTAAATCTAACCACCGATAAGGGAGTTATGAGGGTTTTGGTGGGAACAAGGGATGCTAAGAAAATTCTAGACCATTTACTCTCACCCCACTTTTGGAGGCCCAAACGGTCTCGGAATGCAACGATTCAAGTGGGGTTTCAAAGAGCACAGACACACATTTTCAATGAACATAAATTTGACCCAATCCGATATATAACGAGGGAGTTACGAATATTTTATTCGCATCATGCGATTTTGAAAGATTAACGATCGAGATTGAGAAACGATGATCGAAGGCTTCTAGCATGCTTTTGGGGTATCAAACAGCTTTGGAATCAGGCGATTCTTCTTTTCTTTTGAAAGGTCGTCAAGTTAACTTTCTAATGAGCTAAAAACCATCTAAATCCAACCTCCGATGAGGGAGTTAATGAGGGTTTTTGTGGGAACAGGGGATGCTAAAAAAACTCTGGACCATTTACTCTCACCTCACTTTTGGAGGCCCAAACGGTCTCGAAATGTGATTATTCGAGTGGGGTCTCGAGGAGCACTAACACACCTTTCTAATAAATCTAAAATTGACCTAATCCGATATATAACAAGGAAGTTACAATCATTTTATTCGCATTATGCGATTTCAAAAGATTTAGGATTAAGATCGTGAGACGATGATTGAAGGCTTCTAGCATGCTTCTAGGGTATCAAATGCCTCGGAATCAGGTGGTTCTTCTTTCTTTTTAAAATCTCATCAAGTTAACTTTTCAATAAGCTAAAAATCGTCTAAATCCAACCTCCGATAAGGGAGTTATGAGGGTTTTCATGGGAACAAGGGATGCCAGAAAAATTCCAGACCATTTACTCTCACCCCACTTTTGGAGGGCCAAACGGTCTTAGCATATGATGATTCAAGTAGGGTTTTGAAGAGCACTGACACACCTTTCTAATGAATAAAAAATTAAACCAATCCGATATATAACGAGGGAGTTATGGCCATTTTATTCGCATCATGCGATTTTAAAAAATTAACGATCGAGATTGAGAAACGACGATCGAATGCTTTTGGGATATAAGAAGGCCTCGGAATCAGGTGATTCTTCTTTCTTTTTGAAATTTCGTCAAGTTACCTTTCCAATGAGCTAAAAACCGTCCAAATCCGACCTCTGATGAGGGAATTATAAGGTATTTCATGGGAATAGGGGATGATGGAAAAATTCCAGACCATTTACTCTCAGCCCACTTTTGGAGGCCCAAACGATCTAGGAATGCGACGATTCGAGTGGGGTTTCGAGAGTAGTGACACACCTCTCCATAAGACTATCGAAAGAACAAAAAGAAAATGCAAGAAAAGAAATGGTAAGTCAATATGACATAAGACATGAATCTGGCAGTTGTCGTCTCTAAAGTTAATATGGTGAATGAGGATGTTGAATGGTGGGTAGATTCTAGTGCTACCAGACATGTTTGTAGAAATTACAATATGTTCAATTCTTATAAAATATTGGGAGATAATTAAGAACTATATATGGGGAATGCCTCCACATACAAGGTTGTAGGAAAAGGGAAGGTACGTCTTAATCTAACTTCCGAAACAGTCCTTACTCTAAACGATGTGCTGCATGTATTGGATATTAGGAGAAATCTTATATCAACTATTCTACTAACTAAGTTTAGATTCAGACTCCTATTTAAATCTAATAAATTGATTGTCTCTAAAAATGGGGTATATGTATGAAAGGGCTATGTATCCAATGGAATGTTCAAATTGAACCTTATAAATGAAAATTCTTCTTCTGTTTATATACTTGATTCACATGATGTTTGGCATGCTAGATTAGGATATTTTAGTTATCGTAATATAGATAATATGCCTAATCTTAATATAATTCCTAAATATACGAAACCTAATGACAAATGTAGTAGTTGTGTACAATCCAAAATAATTAGAAAACCGTTTTCAAGGGTGAAAAGAGAATCACAACTCCTATACCTAGTTCATAGTGACATATGTGAAATGAGCGGTTTAATAATGTTGGGGAAAAAACACCAAGTCCGGAGACCCGGTTATGGAATGGACCAACTCTATCGGCACTGCCCAAGAATCCGAGGCAACGTGTTGGATCGAGACGAGACAAAGCCTAGAGGAGAGACTTAGCTCGGATTTCTGGAAAACGAATCCCAACCGAGACCTTAAGAGTCAGGAGCCATAGGCAAAGTAAGACACATAAAGTTGGCTCGGTTAACGAGGCAGCAATGTCTAAAGAGGCTGATTGAGGCCCTGAAGCTAAAAGCAACCTGACCGACCATAAAATTGATCCATACGAGGCCGGATACAGTGTCGGGTATCGGATTAAGGAAGAACGTCGGCCATAAGCCGATCATATTCCGTCCAACAGGGGGCAGAAAGTTTTATCCTTGCAGCCAGCCGAGACTCATCTGTTACTTGAGTCGATCAAGGCCGAGCCGAGCGAGGAAGAAACGGTGTAAGCTTAAATACCATTCTGAAAATCATGGGAAATGATTCTCGATCCCGAGGATCTCGGGATCGGGAAGCATCCGTAAGAAGGTTACGGCTAAATCAAATCTCCTAGAAATTAGGGAGAGAATCCCCGTACGGCGGGATCATCCCTCTCCTATAAATGAGAGATACTTGAAGAGTGAAAGGTACGCAAAAACTCTCTCCCAAACCCCCTCAATACTATAAGACCCAGATTCCTAGCCTGACTTTGGCATCGGAGGGTCCCCTGCTCTAGCCAGGGTCTCCTTTGTCTTCTTCTTGTGCAGGTACTCGAAGGTCTAAAGAGGGTGGACCAGATTTTTGCATCAACAGTTTGGCGCCGTCTATGGGAAACGATACAAAGAGTTGTGTTCCAGGCTCTATCCAGAAGTGTCAAGGGAGCGCTAATGGTGAGAACCAGAAAAACTGGTCCTAGCGAACTAAATGAGGTTGATGACGCTGGACCGTTAGGTCCAGACGGGGTCCAAGGAGCTCAGAATCAACCTGACAATCAACAAGGTTCCGCGGCTCGTCCTGCAACATCTGCCGCAACTAGAAATACCCAGCGGAATCGAGGAAATGGACGGTTGGATCGGGAGGTCCAGGAGCTCAGAGCCGACATAAACGTTATGAAATAAATGTTAGAGCAGATATACCGTCAACAAACTCAGCAGCCTCAACGAGAACAGGGGATGAATGTTCCGCAACAATTTACCGACCTTCATCCCACTGCCCCACAGTCACTGGCGCAACTAACTCAGCCCCATGGGCCGTCCGAGCCAGCGCCCGCTCATTCCTCAACTGCTGTGGTACCTTTCACTGATTTCTGACACAAGATAGATCAGAAGAGGTGCGGCCGGCCTCCGGTTGAAGGGATGGCAGAAAGTAACGAGCCTTAAAAAGCTGACCTTCAGGACTTTAAAAAAGAAGTGCTATAAGAGATGGCAGATATGAAGCATAGTCGGGATGCACATTCAACCAGGACAGAAATAAAAGCGTCCTCGTTTGTAGATGAAGTGATGCAAGCCCGACTGCCGGAAAGATTTCACCTCCCGCAGATTACACCTTTCACAGAAAAAACTGACCCAACAGAACACATCAAATGCTTCCGAACGTACATGGAACTGCATGATGCCTCGGATGCCATGATGTGTCGGGCTTTCTCCCTCACCTTAGCCGACGTGGCCTGACTTTGGTTCAAGCAGCTGAAACCAAAGTCCGCCAGTACGTTTATAGAACTCAGCATGCCTTTCTCACCAATTTCATTGGCGGGAAGAAGAAGTTGAAGCCCCCTATGCATCTGAATAATATAGTTCAGAAAGAGGGAGAGCTACTGAAAGACTACATCAAACATTTCAACTTTGAATCACTCTAAGTTCGAAAACATTCAGAGGAGATGGCACTCAATTCTATCATACAAGGCCTTAGGGATAAGCCGTTTCTGGCATCCCTGGACAAGAATCCTCCTGAGACTTTGGCTGAATTCATGACTTGGTCAGATAAATACGCGGACGCCGAGGAAACAAGAAACTTGCGTGAGGCCGCCCAGAACGTAAAAACTCCAGCCAAAGAGTCAGCCAAAAAGGAAGTTGACTCGGCTAGAGGAAAGAAGCGTAAGGATGACTGAACACGCGATGAACGAAAGTCGGGCAAGCGACCCGACCGAAGGTTTTCTACATACACCCTACTTAATAAACCTCAAGAGCAGGTGCTGATGGAAATCAAGAGTGAAGGATTTGTCAGTTGACCGAACAAGCTTCGGAGTAATCCGAACCGGCGGAATAAGGATAAATATTGTCACTACCATCGCGATCATGGCCACAGTACGAGTGATTGTTATCACTTGAAGGAAGAGATCGAAAGGCTTATCCGAGAAGGCCGGCTCAGAGAACACGTCGAGAGAACCGGGACAACGGAAGAACGCTCGGGGCATAACCGACCCACGGAGGAAATTCAGACTATCGTCGGTGGTCCCCGCGGCGGAGACGACTCAAATAATGCTCGAAAAAGTCACGCCAGGAGCATCAGTCGACCCGAGTCCGAGATCCTGATCATAGCTCGGCCTTCGAAGGAAAAGAAGAGAAAAAAATATTGCATCTCGTTCACCAATGAAGATGCTCGAGGCATTCATCATCCTCATGATGACGTGTTAATTATCACTCTAACCATCACAAACCGAAGGGTGTTCCACATACTCGTCGACACAAGATCATCTGCTGACATACTGTTCACTTAGGCATTCGACAAAATAGGTATTGAACGATCGACCTTGCGGCCGGTGCGTACCCCATTGATCAGATTCTCTGGAGGACAGATACTCCCAGAAGGTATCATCTCGCTGCCACTTACTGCTGGAAACCCTCCGCATCAGGCGACAGTAATGGTCGACTTTCTGATAGTCGACCAGTCGTCCGTTTATAATGCGATACTTGGCCGACCCTCTCTGAGTCTCCTCCAAGCCGTGGTATCTACATACCATCTCTCTATGAAATTCCCGACCGAGTCGGGAGTGGGAGTTGTTAAAGGAGATCAGCAAGACGCAAGACGCTGCTACGCAACAGCCGTAAAAGTCCCGACCGAGGTATCAATGATCGAGTCACTAGATCCCCGAGCCGAAACTCACGAGCGAGGGCAACCGGTGGAAGACCTTGTTTTGGTACCTTTGGTCGAGACCGACGGATCTAAAATGGTACAAATTGGCTCGTCTCTGCGATCGCCACTGAAAAACAATCTGATAGCCCTGCTCCGGCGATACGCTGACGTATTTGCATGGAACCATGAAGACATGCTAGGAATCGACCCATCCGTTATCACACATCGACTTAACATCGATCCGACCTACCGGCCGATCCGACAGAAGCGACGTCCGCTCGGTCCTGAAAGGTACGCAATCATTGAAGAAGAGGTTAGCAAGCTCCTCAAGGCCAAATTCATAGAAGAGATATACTACCCGGAATGGGTAGCCAACGTCGTACTTGTGAAAAAAGCCAATGGGAAGTGGCGTGTCTGTATTGACTATACCGACCTAAATAAAGCCTGCCCAAAGGATAGTTTTCCTCTTCCGAGGATCGATCAGTTGGTGGATAGCACTGCGGGGCACGAACTTCTTAGTTTTATGGATGCTTATTCAGGGTACAACCAAATTGTAATGCATCAGTCTGATAAATCTAAGACCACCTTTGTCACCGACAAAGGACTTTATTGTTACCGAGTGATGCCGTTTGGTTTGAAAAATGCTGGAGCGACTTATCAAAGATTAGTGAACAAAATCTTTGCTCGGTTGATCGACCGAACCATGGAAGTGTACATTGACGATATGCTCGTCAAAAGTATACACGCCGCCACCACATAGCCAACTTAGAAGAAATATTCCTGATCTTACGCAAGTTTCAAATGAAGTTAAACCCAAGCAAATGTGCCTTTGGTGTAAGCTCTGGAAAGTTCTTCAGATTCCTAGTCAGCCAGCGAGGAATCGAGGCAAATCCAAAGAAAACTAAGGCATTGTTTGACATGGAGTCTCTGAAAACTATAAAAGACATACAAAGATTGACTGGATGAGTAGCGGCACTCAACCGTTCCTCTTCCGAGCCACCGATAAATGTCTCCCGTTTTTCAAATAATTGAAGGGACGACAAATGGTGGATTGGACGGAAGAGTGCGAAGTAGCGTTCCAACAATTAAAGTCTTACCTTGGGTCTCCGCCCCTCTTATCGAAACCTGAGTCAGGAGAAGTCCTGCTGCTATATCTTGCAGTGTCCGAGGCAATGGTTAGCTCGGCACTGATACGGGAGCACGAAGGGAAACAACTGCCAGTTTATTACGTCAGCAAAGCACTACTACCGGCAGAGACGAGATACCCACTCCTGAAAAAAGTGGCCCTAGTGTTGATTGTCTCCTCGCGACGACTTCGGCCATATTTTCAAGCTCATACAATTATCGTCATGACTGATCTCCCACTACGTCAGGTCCTACAGAAACCAGAAGCTTCAGGCCGGCTCACGAAGTGGGCGATTGAACTCAGCGAATTCGATATCCAATTTAAGCCAAGAGTAGCAGTTAAGGGGCAAGTCGTGGCCAACTTCATTACTGAAGTGACACCACGAGCAGATTCAATGGCTTGGAATACCGAGCCTGCTGAAGAATTGACCACTGCCTCTCCCAAGTCAGCGCCCGACCCAATCCCTTGGAAGTTGTATGTCGATGGCTCCTCTAACTCTAAGGCAAGTGGGGCAGGAGTAGTGAAGGAAACCCCTGATCAAACCTACGTGCAGTATGCCTTAAGACTTGGATTTCAACCTTCAAACAACACAGCAGAATATGAAGCTTTATTGCTCGGCCTCCGACTCGCGGCTAATTTGGGCATTACGTATCTCAATATTTTCAGCGATTCACAATTGGTCGTCAATCAAGTCGTTGGTGTGTATCAAATACATAAAGAGCAATTGAAAGCATACATGGAGAAAGTCAAAGAGTTAATCGATGGATTCCAACAATGTGTGGTTACTTGGATCCCTTGGACAGAGAATGCCAAAGCCGATCTGTTAGCGAGACTAGCCTCAGCCGACGAGGACGATATACCGAGGTCCATTGCAATCGACTGCATCGCTGAACCGAGTATCGGTGAACCAGTTAGCTCGGCCGTGCATACAATCGATTCGGAGCCCACTTGGCTCGATCCAATTATCTGATATCTCGACAACGGAGAGTTGCCCGGAGATCACGCTGAGGCTCGACGATTAAAAATCTGAGCTTCTCGCTACACCTTACTCAACGGGGTGCTGTACAAGAAAGGTTATTACGCTCCGTTACTACGATGCCTAAACCTCAGTGAAGCCGACTATGTACTACGAGAAATACATGAAGGAATATGTGGAAACCATTCAGGAGGACGATCACTCGCGCATAAGGTTCTACGTCAGGGGTACTATTGGCCGACCATCCAACACGATGCTCGTAAACTCGTCCACAGATGCGATAAACGTCAATGGTTCGCAGCTGTTTCGAGGCAACCCCAATATTATTGGACCAAATTCACTGGGTTCGGAGCTGACTCCAATGATCGGTCATTGGCCCTTCGAGCAGTGGGGAATCAATATTATTGGACCACTACCCATGGGAAAAGGATAGACCAAATTCACCGCCGTAACAGTGGACTACTTCACAAAGTGGGCCTAGGCTGAGCCACTGGCAAAAATAACCGAGCAGAAGATCACAGACTTCGTATGGATGAATATTGTCTACCGTTTCGGGATACCCTGAACCATTGTTACCGACAATGGGAAGCAGTTTGACAATAAGGGCTTTCGTGAAATGTGTGATAATCTCAGAATCAGAAATATATACGCATCACCCCATCATCCTCAGACAAACGGACAAGTTAAGGTGGTCAATAAGACCATCAAACGGCATCTCCGAACTAAGCTTGACCGAGCCAACTGAGCGTGGGTCGAAGAACTCCCAAAGATACTGTGGGCATACTGAACCACGGTTCGAACCGCTACAAGAAAAATCCCTTTCTCACTCGCTTATGGCTCGGAAACCGTTACCCTGGTCAAGATCGGGCTACCCTCAGCCCGAATCAGTTCGATTAACGAAAAGGATAATGAAGAACTCTTGGCCCTTGGACTTGACCCTGTGGACAAACAAAGAGAAAAAGCTCAGTTACGAACTATGGCTGGACATCAACAAGTAGCTCAGTTTTATAATGCCCGAGTTAAGGTCAAGCGATTTCGAGTTGGGGACATGGTTCTCCAAAAAATGTTCCTCAACACTAAGGAAGTTGATGCGGGCACACTGGGACCCAACTGGGAAGGACCCTATGTCATCTCAAGCACCATCCGACCAGGAACGTATCGATTGAAAGACTTAACTGGACAGTTGCTACCCCATCCATGGAACGTCGAGCATCTAAAAATCTACTATCCCTAGGTCAACCCAGTGAAGCGTTCAGAAAGATTTAAAACCAACAAGCCTGTAAACTGAATCAAGATGAATAAAAGAAAACTGAGTATATTCATTTACCAGTACGTTTGTTACATTGAGCTACATCTTGTTGCGGCATTACATCGATAAAGAAAAAGGCTTAAAAGTAAAAGGAAAGGTCGGCTATGACACGCAAGCATCTTCCTTGGCCTGGATATTCTCGAGCCTGCCCTAAAGCTCGGTCTGTTTGAAGAGCTGGTGTAAGTGCCAAAAATGGAGCTAATGATGGTACCAAAAGAAGTGGTCCAGACTCAGCTACCACCACTGGGAGCAACCTCAGTAGTTTCAGGAGCTGCCTCGGCCTCAACCTCGACACCAGCCGCAGCATCAGCAGACTCGGCGGCCTCGACCTCCACGCCTTCAGGACCAGAGACATCATCATCGAACCCCGACAGATCAAGGTTAGGAAAAGATTCCTTCATCACCTTGATACAAGCCATGTATCCGCTCTGATACAAGCGATCCCTCTCCTCCTCAAATTCTTAGGATTCGAGAAAGGCCTGCACAGCCCGATCCTTGGCCTCCTTGGCCTCCGTAGCCTCATCGATGGCCTTTCGAATAGCTGCCTCAGCCTCACCCTTGGTCCGAGCCAACTTATCCGCGCAAGAGGCGTGGGCTTGATGAATTCGCCCACTCTCTTCTTGAGCCTCCGTCAGTAGCAAAGCCAAGTGAGTGCACTCGGCTTTGGCGTCAGCAGTGGCCTTCCGAGCAAGTCCCAACTCACCCGACAGAATTCCAGCCCGAGCCAAGGAAGCCTCGACTTTTGCTCCTGCCTCAACTGCCTGCTTTTGAGCGGCAGTCAGATCTGAGCAGGCCTTAACCAAACAAGGAGCCAACTGCAGAAGGAAAATGCGAGGCTGGACTGAGTCACCAATAGAAGAAATCACAAACAAAAAAAAAGAGAGAGATTACCAACGTTACCTCAAGAAGTACCTTCGCCACATGACCAAGAGTTTACAGTGAAAAGGCGTTGTAGAGACTAGCGAAGTCTTTCTCACTCCCATGAGCGATGGCCCAAGGGATCATTCCCGATACCACCTGTTGGAAAAGCAAAGGCTCCTGTTGAGTCATTCCCCCTCCTGAAGTCTCCCCTCTCTGCTCCTCTCTTAGTTCCGAGACTCGCTCTGCAACGGGTCCCGGCTCAGAAGCTGCTTGAGACTCGGCAGGAGCCGCTCCTGCCTCTTCCGCCCTCTCTTCGGGGTCAGAAAGCACGACGATGATCGGGACAACCGGAGCAGGGACGACTAGGGCGAATGGCTCCTTAGCCTTCAGAGCCGTCTTCACCTTCTTTGAATGCAAAGGCTCCGACAGAAGCACCGACCTCAGAGGAGCCTTCATTTTTTATGCCGATTTAAAAAAGGGTCAAGCTTCAGCCATCTCTGTATCAGATAAGGTAAAGAGTTAGATAAAATCTACGAGAAACGCATCAAAATAAATCGAGGATGCCTATCATGGCAGAGTCTAAGCCCGAGAGAAGGAGACGCTCCGGTTGAAGAAGAGTCTTCCAAGACCGATCTTCCGGACTTAATCCCCTCAAATCCTTGATCCGAGCTAGAGCACCAGCTCCTAGCTTTGGCCTTCTCTTGGGGATATCTGCAAAACGCGTTCAATCAGACTTAGGAATGTCAAGACAAAAAAGATACGGAGAAAGGAAATGCCGAGTCACCTGCTTCAGAAAACGCCCGGGGAATACGAGTTTCGAAGAGCCCAGGCTCGGCAGTCTCCCAGCGACCGCATGCCCAGAACCACCTCTCTCCAGTGTTTGTTGGAGGTAGGAGGGTCGGTTATCAAAGGACCGCCCTTGTTCGGCCAAGCGCACAAGAAGTTCCAGCAGGGTTGTTGAAGGTTTGGCCATATTTCATACAGATAAAGGAACTCATCCATAGTCAATGGGGGTTGCTCTGTCTCGGCCCACAACACTGAACATCCGAACAAGTTCCTCCACCTGTTCGGCACTATCTGCCTAGAAGCGATTAGGAGTCAGGACAAAAAATCTTAAGCAACGAGTTGGAGGGGCAGACGTAAGCCACATTGCATTGCGACTTGAAAAATTGTGACCATCCCAGCAGGAGGATGGTCAGGCAATTCACTTAGAAGGGGAAGACGAATAATAACTGAGTCAGGGACATGATACCCGACTCGGATCCTGTCTAAATCTGCCTCAGTTAAAACTGATGGGATTGGACCCTTCTAATCGTCTCCAACTTCTCCCTCGGCAGCATCTCCCTCTTCGTCTGCCGACTCAACGGCCCTGGCCGACCTTCTGAGGGGAACCGATTTAGTGGTTTCCTCTAACTCCTCATCCTCTTCTTCCAAGTCATCCCCAGAAAAATGGGGGTTAGGTTTCTTAGGGGCGGTCACCAGAGACGCCCCTCCGCCGGAAGGACCCACCGAAGCAGGACATTCCGCTGAAGTTCCAGACGTTCTTTAAGAGAATCAGAAAGCTTCATTGGCACTAATCGCCATCTCCACTAGCAATGAGGGCGATTCCAAGACATTCCAAAGATGTCCGTTTCATCCTCATCACCGAAAATCCCTTCCTGAGGACTTGAAGAATGCGCCGCCATTAAAAAGTCGAAAAGGAAAGGGAGGGAAAGAAAACTCACTGGAGAGGTGAAAAGCACACAGTTGGGGAAGTAAAAAGGAGAAGAAGAGTGAAAGTAATAAAGGAAGTAGCGAAACGCGAAGACAGGCAAAGAGGAGGAGAAGAGAAGAAGAGAAAATGGGAAAGGAAAGCTCGCGCGAAAATGGAACACAAATCCCGCTCTCCCCTTTTATACCTGAGCCACGTGGCAATGGCATTTAAGGAGGAGTCAAATCGACGCCTACTTCGACTCCCCCGCCCGACATGTGGTGCACGCCGACTGACGCAAGTAACACCCTCGCCACCCGTTCAATGCTCATAAGCGGACGAAATGTTCCGACGGTTGTCCGCTCGTGCGACCTTGAGGACCGAACCGACGTCAGTTAAGAACGACACAAGAAGCATTAAATGCCCCATCATAACCTCGGTCTCCAGGGCACACCGACTCAAAAAACTCATTACTCCTTAATGTCGACCTAACTAACACAAGGAGTAGGGGGCTTACTGTTGGGGAAAAAACACTAAGTCCGGAGACCCGGTTATGGAATGGACCAACTCTATCGGCACTGCCCAAGAATCCGAGGCAAAGTGTTAGATCAAGATGAGACAAAGCCTGGAGGAGAGACTTAGCTCAGATTTCTGGGAAACGAATCCCGACCAAGACCTTAAGAGTCAGGAGTTATAGGCAAAGTAAGACACATAAAGTTGGCTCGGTTAACGAGGCAGCAATGTCTAAAGATGCCAATTGAGGCCCTGAAGCTAAAAGCAACCTGACCAACCATAAAATCGACCCATACGGGGCCGGATACAGTGTCGGGTATCGGATTAAGGAAGAACGTCGGCCATAAGCTGATCCTGTTCCGTCCGACAGGGGGCAAAAACCTTTATCCTTGCAGTCAGCCGAGACTCGCCTGTTACTTGAGTCGGTCAAGGCCGAGCCGAGGGAGGAAGAAACGGTTTAAGTTTAAATACCGTTCCGAAAATCACGGGAAAGGATTCTCGATCCCGAGGATCTCAGGATCGGGAAGCATCCGTAAGAAGGTTACGGTTAAATCAAATCTCCTAGAAATCAGGGAGAGAATCCCTGTACGACGAGATCATCCCTCTCCTATAAATGAGAGACACTTGAAGGGTGAAAGGTACGCAAAAACTCTCTCCCAAACCCCCTCAATACTATAAGACCCAGATTCCTAGCCTGACTTTGGCATTAGAGGGTCCCCTCTCTAGTCAGGGTCTCGTTTGTCTTCTTCCCGTGTAGGTACTTGAAGGTTTAAAGAGGGTAGACCAGATTTTTGCATCAACAAATAACAAGAGGGGAAAGAGGTACTTCATAACCTTTATAGATTATTTCTCTCGTTATACCCTAGTATATCTATTAAAGAATAAAGATGAGGCACTACAAAAATTTAAGATATATAAGGCAGAAGTTGAGAACTAATTAGACTGAAATATTAACATTCTAAGTTCAGAAAGGGGAGGAGAATATCTATCCTTAGAATTATCAAAGTTTTGTAAAACTTATGGTATAATTCACTAAATTACAACTCTCTATTCACCCCAACAAAATGGGATAGCAGAACGGAAAAGCAGGTCTTTCATAGACATGGTAAACTCTATGCTCAATAATGCAGGTTTAAGTTCAGGATTTTGGGGAGAAGCCCTATTGATTGCCTATCATATCTTTAATAGGATACCCCACTCTAAGACTTGTAAGACTCCATATCAACTATGGAAGAATAGGATTCCTAACATCTCATACTTCAAGGTATAGGGTTGTATAGCCTTAGTTCGACTTACTGAGCCTAAAAAAACCCAAGATAGGGTTGAGATCTCTTAAGTGTATTTTCATAAGATATGCACAAAATAGTAAGGCTTATAAGTTTCTATTTGTAAAATCTAATCATGCGATCCCAATAAATACCATAATAGAATCTAGAGATGCCGAGTTTTATGAAAACTCATTCTCTTCTATAACTAGAAAAGAGATAAGATCTTAAGATCCTAATACAAGCAATAGTTCTCAGATACCTGATCAAGATATCAATAGTCTCGATAAAAAGGACACAGAACCTAAAAAGACCAAGAGGATCAGAACAGGTACATCTTTTAGACCCAACTTCTACCTTTTACTAATAGAATGAGATAAAGATAATATAACAAAGGAGATCATGTTTATATGTAATATAGAAAATGATCGAGTAACAATAGATGATGCCCTTAGATCTTAAGATGCTTCTTTTTGTAAAGAAGTTATAAACGATGAAATAGATTCTATATTGCAAAATGGAACATAGAAACTTGTAAATATGCCCCCACGATCAAAACCAATAAGCTGTAAATGAATTTTCAAAAGAAAATCAAGACCAGATGGAACTACAAAAAGGTTTAAGGCTAGATTAGTAGCTAGAGGATTTACACAAAAAGAAAGTATTGATTTTTTCGATACCTTTGCTCCAATAGAAAAGATATCAACTATCCGAGTTTTAGTTGCTCTAGCATCCATCCATAAGTTAGAAATCCATTAGATGGATGTAAAGATAATTTTTTTAATGGTGACCTCGATGAAGAGGTTTATATGGAGCAACCAGAAAGTTTTATAGTTCTAGGACATGAAAATAAACTGTGTAAATTGATCAAGTCACTATATGGACTTAAACAGACACCTAAGCAATGGCATGAAAAATTTGATAAAGTAATCACCTCATATGGCTTTATTAATGAATCTGATAAATATGTATATTCAAAATTCTCTGATAATAAATGAGTAATTATATATCTTTATATAGATGATATGTTAATATTTAGTACATGTTTAGAAATTATAAATAACACTAAAAGATTCTTATCATGTAGTTTTGACATAAAGGATATGAGTGAAGCTAATGTGATTTTAGGTATTAAGTTATTAAGAAACAATGATGGTATAACCTTATTGAAAAGGCCAAGTTATATGTCCTAGAGGGGGAGTGAATAGAACTGTGCCAAATTTAAAACTTTAACAGCGGAATATAAATAAATAAAGGAAAGATAGCTCTTTAAACAAATCACAGTACAGAAATGTAAAGCAACCTCAAAAATCTAATCTTGAGAGGTTGATATAAATGTTGTTCTAAGGACAACCTTGCACCATAAAAACTAAGGGTTTATGGCAGGACAACCTTACTAGAACGATTTGAGTATCAATATCTTAAACTGAAGAGGAATAAAAAGTAAATAGCAAGAATGGAAGTCTAAACTATTACAACATTCCCCACAATACTTGAAATGTAAATATTACAACATTCACATCCACACATACATCCCACAAATTTGAATGATAAAAGATATAGAAAATAAACCACACATCCACAATACACAAAGAATTATAATGGTTCGCCTGTGTGTACACCAACTGTTAAACAACAGCCACACAGCTTGCTACTCCACTCCTAATATCCTCACACATTGGATGTTAGCGTTTCACTATGAAAATAGGTTTTTCATAGGTTCACCTAAAACCCTCACAATTGTGTCTTTCTAATGGACTTACACAATTCAAAAAACCCCACACTCTGAGTTTTCTAGCTCTCCTCAAATAACCAACACTTAGAGATTTTTCTGGCTTAATCTCAAAGAAACCAAAAAAAAAAAGAAGATTTACATAAATGTAAAATACCTGGATTTCTCCTTTTGTTGCAGGTCGGAAGAACCAAATCAGAGTAGAAGTTCGAATATAGAAGTTCAATGTCCAATACTCACTTTGCAACGGTTCTAGGTTCTAATTGATTTTAAATTAAATCAAGTTGGGCTAGCTCTATTTAATTTTGATTCTAAGACGTGGAATATCACAATTCCTCTTTCAAATCAGATTAGAATACAAAAACAAAATCAAATATAAAAATCCAACAAAAGAGAATATTAAATATGCACAATTTAGCTTAAGAAGATTACAAACTTATCTCTTAAAGTGATGCCTTGATTTTACTTGAATTCGATATCAAACTCTTAAAATCATGCTCTATATATAGTTGCAGAAATCACATCTACGACTGGTCCTTTGGACACTACGACTAGTCGTAAGACCAACAACATTTTGAAATTTTAAGCGCGATCGAATAAAACCATTCCACGACTGGTCGTAGGCACTTCACAACCGGTCGTGAGTCCCCCAAGTGTCACGCCCCGAACTCGGAAACCGGGCTCGCAAAATTCCCGATTGCCGAATCCGGCGCCGACAGCCTCCGTAGAACCCCATTCTCGGCTCCCAGCGCCCATTCGCCAGGTTCCGATCCTGGGATGCTACAAGGAGGATTTTCAACATCAGTTTGATTCGTAATAAGCATAAAAGGCATAACCCACAAACAACAACCAAAAACTCCATCACATTTCCACTATAATCAAAAACTTTACAAGTACAATGAGCATAAGGGAAATACAATGATGATAGACCAAAAGCTCCAAAAAGATCTGCCACGCGTCCAATCCTCAGCGCTGCTGCGATCCAACGTCACCTGCACGCAACGGTCGTGCATAAGCTTATAGAAAGCTTAGAGGGTGGTGAAAGTGTATGCTCAAGGTGGCAATGCAGTTATGCAGTATCAGAGTAATGCGGAACATACTGATGAATACCAAGAATACCATTAGCCGTACCAAGGCCATGCGGTGCAAAGAATGATGTCGACCATACCAAGGCCATGCAATGCGAAATGCAACTCAAGCATGCAAATCCTCATCTAAGTCCACATATCAATACAGCTCAAAATCTGGAATATCACCGGGGTCTAGTACACTCCAAGCCAAATTGCCGCCCCATCGCGCGCAATAAGGTGAGTGAAAAAGACCTCACTATCCGCCTGCCAATATCGGGCTCGGCTCATCAATAGCGGACCCATTCCTCGAGCTGGTCAGACTCAGCCTAGCATTGCCCTCTACTCTCGGGCGGGTAAGGCCGCACCCCCTTCCAACCGACCACGACACAATGGAAAGCGCAACCGTCTGGTAATCGGCACTCAGCGCTCATGCATCCACTCGGTCTCGACGTTGGAGCAACCTCTTGGTACCCTAAGGGTTTAGGGACTTTCACCCAGGGATATCTATCGCACCCCATGTAGAACAGTATTTCCGGTATCCAATCCTGCCAACCACGATGCGTCTGTGGAGGCTACGGCCCTGATGTCGCTAGGGCGTACAGTAACCATATCACACAATGCAAATGCATGAATCACACTATCCAGTCATACAACAATCCTGCGCGTATCGTGCGCTCATGTAGAGCAACAACGGGGCCCCTAGACAATCTGCCCGAAGGCACATCATTTCTCATATCAAGCATACGTATGATGCATATGATCATGAATCATGGAACTAAACATGTTATATGGGATAGATGATGTTCATAACGAAGATGGGCCTAGACGGCCTACACATTACATGCATGGGCCCAACAATGGGCCCTAGGGAAAGGCATAATGCGGACATTTAACCAACATTATACTTACAATGTGGACGTCAGACCAACATTTCTCCCAAGGCACGACTGTCATAAATCATGTTGGGATTGCACATTGCAATGGACCTTTGGTATATCCCCTTGGGCCTTCAATACATCAAATGGGCCGTATCATATGGGCCTATATTCATTAAGTGAGCCACATCAATGGGCCGCACCAATGGGCCTTATGTACATTGCAATGGGCTATAACCCGTGGGCCTTAGAGTGCATCAAATGGGCCTACTCGCATGGGCCTTATGTGTATCAAATGGGCCTCGCCAATTGGGCCCCATATGTACATCAAATGGGCCTCAACCCATAGGTCCTAATACATCTTAACGGGCCTTAACCCATGGGCCCCTAACACATCAAATGGGCCTCGACCCATGGGCCCATAACACATCAAATGGGCCTCGACCCATGGGCCTTACATATAAATCAAAGTGGGCCTCAATCACGGACCAAAAATAACTGAGATGGGCCTCCCACCATCATTATATTAAATATGATATAATATATAATATATATATATATATATAATACATATAATATTATATATAATATAATATTATATATATATACACACACACGCACAGCACACATGCACGCACACAAGAGGCCCACCGTCCTTGGACGGTGGGGATAAAACACTTACATCACTGCTGGCCCCACCGTCCGCCTGGACGGTGGCCATAGAACTCATACATCACTGTGGGCTCCATGTGGGGCCCACCATAATGTTTATATTCCATCCAACCCGTTGGTAAGGCCACGTGGGCCTAGATGAAGGGTGAAAATAAATTTCACCCTGATCCAAAACTTCTGTGGACCCCAAAAGGATTTCAAAGGTAGAGGTCCAATCCCACTGTTTCCTACGGTGTGGGCCACCTGAGTCTTGGATCAGGCTATTTTTTGGGGTGGGCCCACGTCAGGTAGTGGCCCACCCTATGAACGGTTTAGATGGTAGATAAACATTAAGGTGGGGCCCACAGCTACAGCCGTGGGTGGCTGCCCGACCGTCCGTCCGCCACAGCAGCGTTGCTGCTGTGTTATGGTTTTTTTTTTTTTTTTAGTTTTTTTATGGATTTTGCAGGTGGGGTCCACATCTTGCAAATCCACTCTGTCCAATGGCTCTCCATGCCTCACGACAGGCAAAACAAGCCCAATATTGGGCCTATTTCAGTGTATAGAAGCAATAGGGGATGTTTCAATGGTAAGCCCACTGTTTGCCATGTTATGGCCCGCCTGGAAGTCTGATTGGTCCCATCTTCTGGCTCAACGCCTAAAACAATCTTGGGAAAGGAATGGACGGCATGGATTTAATACCTACATCAAGGTGGGGCCTACATGAGTGGACCATCCCAAAGCTTAGGAAGAAGCTGATATTTGTGTTTCTTTCCAGCGAACGTCCACCGTCCCTGGACGCTGGACTTGGCACATACGTTGGAGGTGGGCCTTGCTTAGGTGGGCCACCAAGTGATGGATGGCATGGGTACTACACATATAACATGGGCCCCACTTATAAATGGTATGGATAAAATACCTACCTCATGGTGGGGTCCATTCAAGTGGGCCACACAACCTCATTAACATCACAAAAATAAAATAAAATAAAAGAGAGAGAGATAGAGAGCGAGACCCGCGTGATGGAGGGACCCCGGCACTATGGGCCCTCCCTTGCACTAAATCATACATCAAGTGGGTCCCATTACATGTGGGCCCATTAAAATTAAATCCAACGGTGGAGATCCCTTCTCCACTAAATTAGACGGTCTAGATGACCCTAAATATGCAAGAAAATAAACATCATGATAGGATCCATGGAAAATGTCCCCATCATGGAATGATCATGATGATCCAAGTGGGCCATTGGCCACATCTTAGGGTCCAAAGTGAGATCCAAACCATTGATCGGTTGGCCTCACTTGGCCCATCTTAAAAACATTACAAACTACCCTATCAAAGCACCCACCGCTTGATCTTCTTGCTCCCTTGGCTTCCTTAGCTCCTTATGCTTCTCTTTGATGGAGGAAGATGAGAAATGGATGGTTGAGATGAGAGATCTAAGGATGGAAAGGTGGGTCACACTTGCATTTTTTTTTTCACCATGGGAGGGCTCATACGTATGGATTTTTGCTTATGGGAGAGTTTGAAATTGAGAGAGACTTGTAAGGGAGAGAGAGAGAGAGAGAGAGAGAGAGAGAGAGAGAGTGATGGGTGATGGAGTGATGGATGGGAGAGAGGGTGGGTGTAAGAGCTCCTTTTGACTTTTTTGGCAAAAGTTATAAGAGAGGGTATGGGTGGTGTAAGAACTTTTTGACTTTGGGGTTTACTTGGGAAAGGGTGAAAGGTGATGTGTACTTGATATGATGGGATTGATGGGATTGATGTGACACCTTGTAGAGATTCCCTCGGAATTCGTACGCGCGGCGTTTTCCTCGCACCGAATGTTGGCCCACATCTCCCAACCAGGGTATTGCCTCGGCGCGCAAGTCGCGGCATCGGAACCGCGGCGACGACGCGGTCACTAAGGTACAAGCCCTGAGTTGAGTCGACTCGGGTTGATGGCATGAGAATCCAGGTCGCGCGCAAATACCGGTTAAGGGTCGAAGGTTGCCGGAATTCGACCGGAAAGACCGCGGAAGCCTATGGAACGGTACGGTCTAGGATACGGGGCTTACACCAAGACTAGTCGTGACATGCCCATGACTGGTCTTGAGAAACCAGAATTCGTTGCTAGAGTTTGAGTCATAGCTGCTGGACTGGTCTTGAACGAGTCGGCACTGTTCACACGACCGGTTGAGCAGACTCCAGGACTGGTCGTGGTTGAACCAAAAAATTTAAAAATCTGCAACAACTTAGGACTGGTCTTGGAATTTCTTGGACTGGTCGAGCCAATTTTAAGACTAGTTGAACAGGGTTCAGGACTAGTCTTAGAACAGTCCAAATAGATATAAAGTGATTTAATTTGAATTATGTATACAAAATGACCTACCCTAAGGTCAATCTAAGGTCTTTCATACCTGAGACATGATGTATGAATATTGAACATTCTTTTCTTCAAATGATTAATGATCTTTGAAGTTCATGAAGCTTGAGATCTTTAGAACCTTGAACTTGTCGTTCTTGAGTTGTACTTTACCTTGAGTCTTTAATAAGATCTCGTCTTTTGATGTAGCTTTAAAACACTGAAGCTTACAGAAGAGAACAATGTACTTGATCTTGTAGTTACTTAAAGTAGTCCTTGTACATGAGATGCAGTGCCTTGAACGTTTATATCAGTGTGCTACACAAGACACAGATTAAGGTTTTAGTACCACAAAATTTGACAATCAAAGGAGCAAATAACCATAGCACTTACACTTATCTCAATCACATTATATTGAAAAGATACTTAAAAAGTTTGATCACTATTATAATAACCCAATTTCTATTTCTTTTTATTCTAATATCAAGTTAATTAAAAATGAATATCTCAGTTAGAGTATTCTAAGGTGATTCGCAGTCTTATGTATGTTATGATTTCTACTCGACCTAATATTACTTTTGCAGTAGATAAATTAAGTAGGTTTACAAGTAATCCAAATTTAGATCATTGGAATGCTATCTCTAGACTACTCAGATACTTGAAAAAGAAAAAAATAATAATTAACTATGGTTTACAGTTTTCTGGTTACCGTAGTGTACTTGAAGGGTATAATGATGCAAGTTGGGTCATTGATTATAATAAATCCAAGTCTACCAGTTGATGGATTTTTACACTTAGAGGAGCTGCCATTTCTTGAGGATCTAAGAAGCAAACTTGCATATCTCACTCTATCATGGAATCTGAATTCATACCTTTAACAGCTAGTAGTAAAGAGGCAAAATATTTAAGAAACCTGTTATTAGAAATACCATTATTGGTAAGGCCTTTACCACCGGTCTCTATTTACTGTGATAGTGAAGCGACACTATCAAAGACATATAACAATACTTACAATGGAAAATCCAGACATATCAGTATAAGGCATAGTTTTGTGCAGCAACTACTTAGTGATAGTGTTATAACAATACAGTATGTACATCTAGCAGACCTGTTCACCAAGGGACTGGCAAGAGATGTTGTCAGTAGAACATCAAGAGGAATAGGACTTAAGCTAATTTCACAGACACTAGATGAGGGAAACTCAACCTAAGTTAATAAGTTCAATGGGCAAAGTACCTCACAGGAAGTGTCTAAAGCAGCACTGTATATTTTCTATCTGTTTCATTCCTGGATGTATGTATAGTGCTTGGTACCTGTAATGATAAAAAAAGAGGATGAGTTATTGCTCTTAATGAGTCCTTTCAAGGGTGCTATACTTACAGGGGCATTCATAAGAACACACTTATATGAGTATTAGAAGTGTGGCCGCTTCCTGATATTCGAGTATAAGGCCCATATCCTAGACCGTACCGTTCTGTAAGCTTCCGCGGTCCTCCGGTTGAATTTCGACAACCCGCGATCTGTTATCAACATTTGCGCGCGATCCTGAGTCGTGTCCCATATATCTGAGTCGACTCGACCCGAGACTTATACCAGTGCGACCGCGCCGTCACCGCGATTCTGATGCCACATCTCACGCGTCGAGACAATACCCTAACCAGAAGATGTGGGCCCGCGTTTAGTTCGAGAAAAAAATACTGCGCGTCGCAAAATCCAAGAGAACATCACATCAAATCTCATCAATCCCATCAATCAAGTACACATTACCTAACATGTCAAGTACAACCCCATCCCCAAGCAACCCCAAAGTCAACACTCTCTTACACAAAGTACACCCATCACTCACCTTTTCACCCATCACACTCATCTCTCTCTCTCTCTCTCTCTCTCTCTCTCTCTCTCTCTCTCTCTCTCTCTCGTACACCTCGTTCTCATTCTCCCAAGCAACCCCATGAGGGTCCATCGTCCAAGCTCCTTGAGAAAAGCTTGGCATGGCCCACTCCCTACCACCCAATCCAACCCTTGGATCATCATCTCAACCGTCGAAATTGTCCCCTTGGAGCTCTAGACCACATAGGCGGAAGAAGGAGGAGGAGATCATAAGTGGGTACTTTTATTTGTTGATTTTGTGATTTGAGGGCCCACATATGTGGGACCCATCTTAATGTATGCATGTATAGGGAGGGCCCATAGTGGCGGGGTCCCTCCTCTCTCACGATCATCTCTCTCTCTCTTTCTCTCCCTCTCTCTTCCCCATGTTTGATGGCCCACCTTAATATGCATTTGATCCACGTCGTCCACACATTGGACCCCACCTTAATGTATTTTAAAATCCCAGCCGTCCAGCAGCTGTTGGACGGTGGGTACCTATCATGATGTGTGTGATATCCACACCATCCATCTAACGGTGGACCCCATTCATATGGGACGCACCTTGATGATCCACCCCATCCATGCAGGGGACGTGGGGCCCACCTTGATAATGTGCTGAGTACAGCATGTGGGACCACCATGGGGTATCTATAAAAATTCCAGCCATCCTCTGGACGGTGGGCCTGCAGCAAGCAGCTGCTATGCTGCGTCAGCTAGTTCTATGGGTTTGACCTGAGGTACGTGTTATATCCAACCGTCCTTATCTAGGTCCACCCTGCACGTGTGACACATGTAGGTGGTGGGACCCACCTTGATGTATATGTTTTATCTGCACTGTCCAAGGTGATGGACGGTGCTGTGAACTCCACTTTGATGCATATATTATATTCAAACCATCCATCCTTTTGGCGCATGTGGGGCCCACCCACACGTGCTGCACGTGTGGGATGGACCCACCTTGCACATATGTATTTTCATCCAAGCCGTCCGTCCATATCTGGACGATGGACGCTGGATGCATTCATCCATGTATCTTATATTATAAGATAATATAATATATATTATAATATTATAATATAGTATAAGATATATTATAATATTATAATATGGTGGCCCCACGTAGGACCCACCTTTGCTATATATGTTCACCCATCCGTGAATTCCATCCACGTGGCCCACCATCCCATGGGATATGATCCAAACCGTCCATCATCTGGACGGTGGGCCAACTACCCTCACACCAGCGTATAGCTAAGGTGTTGGCGAGAGTAGGTGGGGTCTGATGATCCAGGTCGTCCATCTATGTGGACCCCACCTCGTATCAGTTGCTAACAAGGTCAGCAGTTCCGTAGATTCGCATGATGTATGTGATACATCCAGACCGTCCGTCCATTTCTCTGGGTCAGATCTTGAGGTATGCATTTCATCCTGCCGTCCATGTGGACGGGACCCACATGTGGTGTGTATTTCATCCACACCGTCCATCTGTTATGCAAGCAAATTGGCTGGAGTATCCCACGCAGCAGGGTGCTGCTATTGACGCCAACAATTCTGTGGGGCCACCCTGATATATCTGTTGTATCTGCACCGTCCAGAACGCTGGACGGTGAGATCTACCGTGATGGCATGTGTGAAATTCACACTGTTTAGATCATGGGGCCACCATGACAAGTATTTCGTCCAGGCCGTCCATCCAGGACGCTGGACTGTAGAATACCAGTTTAAATAAATATATATAATAATATATTAATATAATAATATATATAATATTGTATGGTGGGCCCTATGTGGGACCCACCTTAGAGCATGTGTTTTATCCAACCATCCATCTTATGGCACCCCACTATGGCTTATTTATTTCATCCACACCGTCCAGATTATGCTGGACGGTGCTGGACAATATTTGGACGATGCTGATGTGCTAGACAATATCTGGACGGTGCTCATTTACTTGGACAACATTTGGATGGTGCTGGACAATATTTGGACAATGCTGATTACCATTAGTGAGCCAGGTACCCCCATAGAGTGATTTTGTACGGTGATACACATGTTGCACCTGCAACTATTGAAATGATTTTAGATTTAATCCTAGCTCTCATCGTGATCTGCAAACCCTCCACCTTTCCGGCAGACCCACATCATAGTAGGACCCGCCGTGATATATATGTTGTATATTCACACCGTCCATTCATGTGGCCCCCACGTGATGTGCATATTTAAGGCCCAGATGGCGAGGCCCGATGTGATGATATGAAGCCCATTGATGCGGCCCACTTGATGTATTGGCCCATTGATGTGACCCATTTGATGTGGCCCATTTGATGTATGTTGGCCCATTGGTGCGACCCTTGATGCGGCCCACTTGATGTGTAGTAGGCTCATGTGAGTGGCCCATAGTGTTGTGTAGTAGGCCCATGTGATGCGGCCCATAGTGTTGTGCAGTAGGCCCATGTGAGTGGCCCATAGTGTTGTGTAGTAGGCCCATGTGAGCGGCCCATAGTGTTGTGTATTAGGCCCATATGATGCGGCTTAAAGTGATGTATAGTAGGCCCATGTGAGTGGCCCATAGTGTTGTGTATTAGACCCATGTAATAAGGCCCAACGTGATGTATAAGGCCCAATGCGATGAATGTGTGGACCGATGTAAGGTGGGATTTCACTATAATGTATGAAATAATGTTACGTGGGCCACTTCTTGGGAGCGATATTGGTTTAATGGCCACATTGATAGGCAATGATGGTTTAACGTCCACATTGTGACCTTCCCTTAGGCCTTGTTTGACCGATTGTCGATTAGCAATCGAGGCCGATTATCATGACTGATTGCCGATTCTGATTAACGTGACCGATTTGTCGATTCTGATTATTGATCGATTCCGATTGTCGTGACCAATTACCGATTAGCGATCGAGGCTGATTATTACGACTGATTGTCGATTCTGATTAACGTGACCGATTTGCCAATTTTGATTATTGATCGATTCTGATTGTCGTGGCCGATTGCCGATTAGTGATCGAGGCCGATTATTATGACCGATTGCCGATTCCGATTGACGTGACTGATTCGCCGATTCTGATTTTTGATCGATTCCGATTGTCATGGCCGACTGCCGATTATCGATCGAGGCCGATTATCACGACTGATTGCCGATTCCGATTGACATGACCGATTTGCTAATTCTGATTATCGAGACCGATTGCCGATTCTGATTGACATGACTGATTTGCCGATTCTGATTATTGATTAATTCCGATTGTCGTGGTCGATTGCCGATTAACGATCGAGGCCGATTATCATGATCGATTGCCGATTCTGATTGACGTGACCGATTTGCCAATTCTGATTGTCGAAGCCGATTCTGATTGTGGATTCCAATTCCGATTGTCGAGGCTGATTCTGATTGTCGATTCCGAGGACGATTCCGATTTGTTGAGGCCGATTGTATAGGCCGATTCCGCTTGTCGAGGCCGATTGTATAAGTCAATTCCAATTTTTTAGGCCGAGTATCGAGGTCGATTCCGATTTTTAAGGCCGAGTATCGAGGGCTGAGACTGATTGTCGAGACCTATATGATGTATATGCGACCCGTGTTTGAGGCCAATTTGATTTATATGCGGCCCGTCTTTGAGGCCCATCATGGTGCGTATTGGGCCCTTGTGTGAGGCTATGGGTCCACTATATGTTAGGCTCTATGTGGGCTACTCTTTGGGGGCAATGTTGGTTACATGTCCACATTATCGAGGCCGATTGTCGATGCTAATTGTCGGTGCCAGTTATTGATACCGATTATGAGTATGTGACAGCATAGCATCACGATACATGCCCATACGCATCATCTGCATGTTTGTTATGAGATGTGGTTGACCATTGCATATGCCATTGGGCATGTTATTATGAGACTCTCTGATAGGCGGAGATTGTCTCACATGAGTACATGGTATGCGCATGATTGATGCATGCCTGGATTGTATGACTCATGCATCTTGCGTTGTATGTTGTGATTACTGTACGCCCTGACGACATCAGGGTCGTAGCCTCCATAGGTATTTCATGGATGGCCAGATGGGACACTGGAAATCTGTTCTACATGGGGTACTATAGATATCCCTGGGTGAAAGTCCCTAAACCCTCTTGGTTCCAGAGGTTGCTCAAACGTCTAGACCGAGTGGATGCATGAGCGCATGAGCGCCGCATACCATTAGGTCGTGTCTCCCACTTTATCGTGGTCGGTTGGAAGGGGGTACGGCCTTACCTGCCCGAGAAGAGGGGGCAATGCTAGGCTGAGTCTGACCAGCTCGAGGAATAGGTCCGCCATCGACGAGTCAGGCCCGATATTGGCAGGCGGATAGTGAGGTCTCTTCCACTCACCTTATTGCGCGCAATGGGGCAACAATCTGGTTTTGAGTGTAATAAACCCCGGTAATTTTTCAGAGATGAACCGTACTGATATGTGGACTTATTGAGCAGAAGTTGCATACTCATTCATTCATTCATTCACTATCCACTCGGGCTGGTGGCGCTCAACTATTTGTTACGTGTACCTTCACAATGGCCAGGATTTCGGTTGGGGTGCGTGACTAACCTAAGATCAGGAGTTTACCACATTGAGTCTGACTATCCAAATTTAGGTATGGGACTGGTTTGGATAGAAGTCTCTTGTGATGGACCCCATAGCCCGTGATACTACGTACTATTATCCCGACTTCACACTCCAGTATGGTTATGCCATTCGCACCGCATATCGCATTACATCTGCAACATATGATATTTTGGGTTACTATATTTTTGCATTTATACAACCCAGATACGACTGATGGTATTTGTGGACTCATCAGGATTTATATATTGCATTGCATCAACGGCATCTGATATTTGATTTGCTGTCTCCACATTGTATAGCTAATCTACATTGCTTCATCAGTATATGATATTGTTTTTATTATATTTCTGCGTCGCATAGCCTGGATAAGACTGATGGTAATTATGAGTCTATCAGCATGTTCTCGTATTACTCTGATTTCGTATGATTTATGATCTTGCTAGTGTTTCTAATATTATATGATTATGGGTTTATCAGTATTTTCGCTTACTCTGATTACTCTGATATTGCTTACTTAGCACTTACCTTATGCACACACTTTCACCACCCACTAAGCTTTCTATAAGCTTATGCACGATAGATGCGTGCAGGTGGCGTTAGGTTGCAGCAGTGTTGAGCTTGGAGCATGTAGCGGATCTCTGGAGCTTTGATTTTTTTTTTTATATATGTATTTCCCTTTCAGCATTGTGCTCAAACGATTATATTAGTGGATATATGATAATGATGATGCCTTTGTGATTTGGATAATCTTATGGTTATGCTCATTACGAGATAAATGTACATTGGAAAATCCTCCTTTTAAGATCCCAGGACCGGAATCTGGCGTATGTACTCTGAGAACTGAGAATGAGGTACTATGGAGGCTGTCAGTACCGAATTTGGCGATCGAAAATTTTATAAGCTCGGTTTCCGAGCTTGGGGCGTGACATCGAGAGTTTTGGCTACTCTCATGAACTAATGAATCCATGACAGAGCACAAGGTCGTTAATGTGCTATAATTTTATAACACATGACAATTGAAATATATGTGTGTAATATGTCCGGTTGTGTCATATAGAATACTTAGTTCAAAACTATAGTCACTAAGGATTCTGATTCAACTTTGATTTGTTTACACTAAGTAAAGGTTCAAGTTCATAAGAAACCTTCTCCTATACACATATTTTCCTTACATACTCTGACCTCTGTATTTTGAAAAATAGTAGGGGATTGTTGGGTTTTTTCAAAATAAGAAGAAAAGAATTTTAATTTATATAAAGAATTTTTGGGAAATGGATTGTGGCTTTTGGTGATTGTTGGTGACCATTCTTTGTGAATGGTGGTGCCTCTTGGTAAAGGGAGCATTATTTATATTTAAAACGGAAGGATGCCATTGTTGAAAAGACACCACCATTATTGAAAAGACACCATGGAAGAAGATGTCTTTTCATGAAAAGGGTTTTAAGCACCTCTTGTGATTCTATATAAATCCATCTTTGGGTCAATCTAAAATCACAATTCCAACAATCTCCTCTCCATCTTCTTCTTCTTCTTCATTTTCGTTTTGGATGGTTTTTGGAAAGTTACAGTTTTCAAGCGCTAAACTGCAAATACGTTTTCAAGCAGTAAATTGCAAATAGTTTTCAGGAGATAAATTGTAATAGCATAGAAGTCAAGGGTGTACACTGTAAAAGTGTGTTCGGGGTGCGGTTTTTCAGTTTTGTAGGTCGAAACTCACATTTCTCCGATATTAAAGAAGAGACTTATTGTATCCTGAGGGCGGATTTATTGTAACCCTCTTGTAAATTGGTTTAATCACCAGTAGGGTGCGAATATCGCCTTAAAGATAGCGACCTTAAGCATATCTTTAGGTAATTAATTTTCTATCTTTCTGCCTCAACCCTAACAAAGGAGGCCTTAGGATTGTTAGTGGAAGCATTTCAGTAGTTGCTCATCAAAACCCTGACAACTCTAAATCCTCTGAACGAGCACGACTTGCTTAGAAACCCTTTATGCCTCTTACCATTGCTTCCTAATGGTTTGTTGTGATGGCTTTAAATAGACCTTCAACTAGTGCTTTAGACACTGGTTGAAGACCCATACGTTTGATTTTATTTTTTTTAATTATGGTAGAGGGCTCACCCTGAGTAAGCTATCATTACTATGGCGGGGTGTTGTTTTTCTTATAACTGGTACCTCAAGTACCTATTTTGAAAACTTAATCACTTCCTGCACTGTAGCTGTTGTATTTGGAGGTTTCGAGGTTCTCGGGATTCCATGGGTTACCGGTCCTTGAGCATCAACCAATCAAGTCCACTAATTATCTCTAGAGGGGCTGGAGACCCTTCCGGATCAGTTTTCATAGACCTTTTATACCGGTGGAGTCAGAAAAATATGGCTTTATCTTCATTGTATACTTTCAAGTTGTCAGGACATCTTGAGAGATCGGTTGTCATCCTTGTGAATTAGGCCATGCGTGTGCCAATCTGCTCTGTAATCATCCTCAAGTTGTGCCAGGGACCTTTCCTAACTGAATCATCTGAGCTTCTGAAGTTTCTTGGGTCACTCCGAGATAGACTTAACCATGATATTCATTTTGCTACTTTTCGAGGGACCCTGATGATTTGACTGGTGGCGGTTTGGTTAATCCCTGGATTGGCCAATCCGGTCTGTCCAACATTTCTTGAATCTGCCCAAAATGTACCGTCTGTCCTGCATCATCCCCCCACATCTGTCCAACCTCTCAGTGGTGTTATCACTAAAGCTCAGCTGAAATTGAAGAGTAAAACTAAGTCTCGTTTTGGATGAGGTGTCTACAATAGTACTCCTTTTAAGTAGTCAGACTTGATAATAAATGGCCTAGATCGTCACTCCCTTGTCCATGCGCGTGCGGACACACTTGGCTCACATTCTCTAAAATTGTTTCAGGTGTGCGTAATAGATGGGTAGCTCCACATGTTTTTTAATTAGCTTAGATTAAGAGGGCTAAAAACCTCTCTTATTATTTATAAGCTTTGATTTCTAATTCTATTGTGAAAACCAAGTTTTACATGAATTCTCCTATGTTAGCTTATCTTAATATAAAGTTTTCTTTGTGATTAATTTGAAACTTAGAGCCCAACTTTAAAATAAAAAATTTTAAAAAAAAATTAAAAAAAATCATAAAACTATGTAAGCACTAGCAAGCACATGTGCACGTGCGCATATTAGCCATCATACAGAGGACGTTGGTATAAAAATGTCTTTTTCCATGGCCAACTAATGCAGGGGCATTTTCACACCGGACTCGAGTGGGGTCGCCTGTGGGATGCAGGGGCACACTCGGGATGAGTGACCCATGTGATTTGGGGCCCACGAGGGAGGTTTAGTGTTTGATGCTCCTCACCGAGAGTAATTAATGCGCATTTCACACCGAGCTCGAGTGGGGTAGCCCGTGGGATGCGGGGACACACTCAGGGTGGGCGGCCCATGTGATTTAGGGCCCACGAAGGGGGTTCGGCCGAAGTTCTAACCCATGAGATATGGGGCCAGGGCTATGAGATAAAGGGATTAATTCGCCATACTGTAACAGTTTGAGCTTTTAGAGCAAGTAGTTAATTGTCTTGATTCAAATTGGTATCAGAGCAGGAGGTCTCGTGTTTGAGACTCCTCACTGGGTGTGATTAATGTGCATTTCACACTGGGCTCAAGTGGGATAGTCCATGGGATGTGGGGACACACTCGGGGTAGGCGGCCCATGTGATTTGGGGTCCACGAAGGGAGTCAAGGTCCAAACCCATGAGATGTGGAGCCTGGGCTATGAGATAAAAGGATTAATTTGTCATACTCTTACAATTCGAGCTTTTAGAATAAGTGGTTAATTGTCCTGCATCACCCACGGTAAACTATAACGGCATTAATGTTTTACTTGTCCATTTTAACCTGTTGTTGGTTTTACGGTATATATAGAAAATAGGTGTTATTTGAGAAAAAATTAAAAGGGAGGGCCCGATTTGACTCTTGAGTCAAAAGGGAGGCTGCTATATGTCGAAATTACCTGGCTACCAGCCAACAGGGCGCTGGGCCTTCAATCTCTGTGTTTTTTTTTGTTTTTTTTTTGAAAAGCTTTTTATACGAATCCGCTCTTTGTTTCTCTATCTCACCATGCCTCTTTCTTCTTCCGCTGCTGCTGTTGGTCTTGCTACTGATGCTATGAGAAATCTCTCCATTTCGCTTTCTTCTTATCCTTCTCCTGCTGTTGTTGACGGAATCGAAGGAGAAAGGAATGGTGGTGATGGGAGATACCATTTTGGTCTACAATTGGATCTGTCCATTGAGCGCGAGCAAGCTTTCCGAATAGACGTAATAAAAAACAAAGGCAGAGATAGAAGCATTCCTTTAGAACAAACGCTTGAAATTCTGAAATACATCTCCAACGAAGGAGAAGCCGCACACAAGAGGTTGAAGGAATCTGCCATGAAAGTAGCTAGATATAACCCCATCAACACCCGCTCTTCTACCGAATTCCAACAGTCTCCAAAGGAGCTAGCTTTCTACAGAAGGGGAGAAATTGTAGAGAGAAGGGCCCGTTCACTGCCGCCGCTGCTATTCCATGACAATGACGACAACAACGGCGGCCTTGGACCCTCAATTTCTTCCATTGTGACAGAGGTTGGGCCTTTTCCCCTCTTTTTATACAGTACATTTACTTTCGGTAGGGCCAAAATCGTTATCTGTGAGGCCCACCATGTTGTATATGTTACATCCACTCTGCCCATCAGTCAAGAAACCTTATTCGAACCGTCCGATAGAAGACTTCAGTGGGCCACTACACCAATTGGAACAATGTAGAAATGCTCCCGAAACCTCTAAGTTCACATGGCGTGGCCTACCTAAGTTTTGATGAGAGATACACACAACCATGGTGGCCTCACACACGAACCTATGGCTGCATCCCATTCCCATTGTTCCCAGAGGTGCAGCTCACCTGAGTTGTGGATCTGGTTGATTTTTATCCCTAGGACCTAGAATCAGGGATCAAACCTGATGGATGGAATGGATATCACCTATAGGACATGATGGGGCGCACAAAGCTTGGGTATTTTACACGCTGCGTAAAACAGGTGTGTAGATGATTCCAGTCCTCTTTCAATTAATGTAACTGATGATGCTGATCGAGCCTGTCATTTTGTACCTGTGGGTCCCACCTTTCTCTGTTACTGGTCATCCATCTGGCGGGCCTTGCTGTGGATGGGAAATTGGCCAGGAGTTTCCTCTAGCCGTTGGGTCTTCTTCCTGTTTCATATATACCATCCGATTGCAGATCAACGATCGGATGGTTCATGATTGGGACGGTCTGTCCTGAGGGTTTTCTGCAGCATTCCCTGTCCGCTATGGGGCCACCAGATAAAGGGAGAAGAATGAGGTTGAGATGGGCTTGGCAGATGGGCCTACATTATTTGTAATGGGCCTGTCCGATTTGTTGGTTTGAGGGGCCCAGAACATGCTTGCCGTCGTGAATGAGCATCAGACAGTGGGCCCCATTTTATCAAACTAATTGACAACCATAAATGTAATAAAGATGTTGTCCATAGTCACTTTAATAGTATGGGGAGAAATCTGGGCTGGTGCCCATTAACCCTTAACGTGGCATTTGATGGGCTAGGGGATACCATCTAATTAATTCCATTCTTTGTGCCAAAATGTAGGGACCAAAGTACGTTGTTCATGGGCATTTCGATAGTGCAAATGGGCCTCACATTTGTGCGCAAAACTTGAAATGTGCCTTGACGAAAGCTCAAGTTCTTTTTTTTTTTCTTTCTTTCTTTCTTTTTTTTTTTTTAAAAAAAGATTAAGCGCATCTTATTAATGGCCTTTAATCAGTCATTTGTAGGTTGATTTAGGCTAAGTGCAGAGAAGTAATTGAGGGTTTTCAGAGGCATACATCGCATGGCATGGTCTGTTTTTGTGATAACAGGCTGACTCTCCTGTGATGATGATGATCGATATATAGATTAAGAATAAAAGGCATTAAGTAATAAAAGTTTGGATTTTATGAACATTTTAATGGATGTTTATATAGTGATCATGTCTTGTTATGTGGTTATATGAGGTGGGCCATACATTTTGGGAGAGAATGCCAAAATGTGTAACCCAACGTGATCTAGTGCTTTACCATTGATAATTGGACGTGCGTGCATGTAGGTGTAAATCCCTCTTAATAACTATTGATCGTGGATCCATTAGTGATCGGATCCATTGTCAACATTGATGATCAACACTAATGGTTAGATCCATCATTAACAGTGTGTCAACACTGATGATTGGATCTATCATTAACGGTGATTGTCAATGCTGATGATTGGATATATCAGCAATGGTGATCGTCAATGCTAATGATCGGATCCAACTAGCGTCAACGTTGATGATCAAATCCAACTAATATGATTAGCATTGCCACTTTTATCATTAAGAAATAGAATTAGCTTGATTTCTTTAGATCATTGCCACTTTTATCATTGGAACCTTGAAAAACTAGCGGCAAGATTATTCCTATTATTAAGGTTGTGCATAACCTAAGTGGGAGCTTCGTCTTAACCACCAAATGATGCTTGCACCCATGATGGATGGTTGCATATGTTATACAAATAGTTATAGCAAAAGAATCTTCTTCATCTTATTTTTGAGGACTTGATTGATCCACATCGCCTACTTCAAATATATGGACTTTCATAATCTCATTTAAGATTGATTAGTCACTTTTGTAGCTACAAGATTTTTATAACATGTAGAAATGTTGATGATTAGTGCCAATACATATTGATCATAGCTGAATAGTGATATTTATGTAATATAAAGATGACCACCAAAGCTTTAACCATTGAACAAATGGTCAGGAGCTTGACGGTGATAACTTTGAAGATTAGTCCTACATTGTGAGATGCCTTTTTAGATGAGAATGATATTTCACATATTCTGATCAAAGTTCAAGAGAAACCAATACTATCTGAAAATGACAACTCAGCAAACCATTGGGCTACGATGAAGTGTTACTACAAGTGGCGTAAGTAGAACCACTCAGCCCATAACATCCTAATAACCACCATGTACAAGGAGCTCATACCTACATATAAAGTTCATAAGACCGCTAAGGGAATTTGGATGCACTAGCTAATGCCTTCCATGGAAGTCGAATGCACACGTTAGCACACTGGAACTACAATTCCAAGAGTATAGGATGTTCTAGTTGGTTACTCCATCAAGGATCATATCCGATAAATGAAACAAATGATAAGTGACCTTAGGAATGTTGGGTGCAGATTGACGGAGAATTAGAATATCATCATCATACATTGTTCCATGCCTGAGTCATGGATCCGAATTAAAAGGATTCTTAACTACAATGATATGTCATAATGTTCAGAGACTTTTGTGGTCACTTGGTACGTGAGCTTAAAATGAATGCTGCTCAATCAGATGAAGCAAAGTCCCTTGTAGTAGTCTCGTAAGTGGAAGGGTACCGGGAGAGTTGAAAGGTCACAAGAAGACAAAGAAGAACCACTTATAACAAAAGCCCGGGACGTGTCTTTATCCCAATAAGGGAAAAGGACAGAAAAAGCAGAAAACGTCCAATGTGATCTTTTTTGTCTGTAAAAAAAACCTTGACTGCTTTGCCCATCAGTGCACCAACAAAAAGATAAATTCCATTATCACTTAATACTTTGTTTTTAGGAGTTTGTTGTGAAATCATTTTTGTTGATACTCTATCCAATGAGTGGATTTTGCATTCAAGAGTAATAATGCACATGGCATGAGATCACAAAGGACGAGAGGAATTTAGACTTGTAGCCATGAGGAGCTACAAAGTTTATATGGGAAACAATGTTGTTGAAGACATGTTAGGGATTGGCGCTTATCATCTCCATATGCACATGGGACGAACAATAGTCCTCCATGATACTCTTTACGCACTAGGCATGCATCAGAGTTTAATTTCTGTTTCTAAATTGCTATGAGATGGTTTTGGCATTTGTTTTTTCTAGAACTAGAGTTTCTTTAAGACTCAATAACCCCATCTATGTATGGAAAGCTTGATTTTAGATTTATTTACTTTAGATGTAGATAGTGATGACACACCTCTTGGCTTATCTACTATATCAAATGAATCGAATGTATATGAATCCATAAAAAGGCATGGGGTTAGGTCACCTTGGAAAGAACCGTCTAACAAGACTGGCTTGATCTGGTTTGTTAAATTCTTTATCCAAAGTCAATCTGTCATTTTGTGAACATTATGTGTCCAGAAAAACCTCTAAGAAACCTTTTCCCAAAGTGGTTGGGTCTAAACGTCTGTTAGAGATAGTCCATTTAGACTGTGGACCCCTTAATATACATGCCAAAATTGGATGCTAATAATTTGTCACTTATATATGTATCTAATGTCACGTAAATTTAAGACCTTTGACTATCCTATTTAAATTCACTCCCAAGACTCCATATTAGATGTGGATTGGAGGATTCCTTCTCTAACCGACCTATGCCTTTAGGGATAACTGGGATATGTTTGTGAGTGCATATTCCTCAAGCACTCCATGCACTCAAAGTAATACATACTAGTTCATGAGGATTGTAGAGCATGGACTGAGATAGAATTTCAGAACGTGACCTTCATCGAAGATGGATACCCTAGCCAAAATATGCAGAAAGTTGGAATAAAACTTTTTTGAAATCCCCAATATACCTCAAGAGAGTGGGAGCTCCATTTCTCACAATATAAATTCTCTATAGTTCGTCAGAATAGTGAGAGTACACTTCAGAAGGCTCCTAAATTATGTCAAAGTGAAAAAAGATTAATTATTTAAAAATACTTCAAAAGGGAGAGCGAAATATATTTTTGTTTTGTGATCGACAACAATAAACTTGATTCTCATCAAGATGTATCATTGCCTCCAAAATCCACTGACTGGGTAACATTAGCAGCCATAGATAAGGAGATGGCCTCCACAAAGAAAAATGAAGTCTGAAACATGTAGATCTGCCACCTAATTGTGAAGCAATAGGGAATAAATGGGTACTCAAAATCAAAAGAAAGTCTTATGGTACACTAGACAAGTACAAAGCACGATTAGTTGCAAAAGGTTTAACCCAGATTGAAGGCGTTGATTACAATGAGACTTTTTCACCCATTGTAAAATTCTCCTCGATTCATGTGATCATGTCCATTGTCTCAAGTCTAGACTCAAGGTTGTAGCAAGTGAATGTAAAGACCACATATAGCTGAAGAAATATACATGCAACAAACTATGGAATATTAGGACAAAAAAAAAAAAAACTTGAAAAAAAGTCTATAAATTATTAAAATCTATCTATGGGTTGAAGCAATCTTTAAAGAAATGGTACATAAGGTTCTACTTGGACATCACTACTTTTAAGTTCACAATGAGTCAAGAAGATCATTGTGTATATTTGAAGCAGTCTGGAAGATCTTTACTGATACTATCTTTATGTAAATGATATCTTGTTAGATGATAATGATATGCGATTGTTTATTACAAATAAAGATTAGCAATTTTCAAACTTTGATACGAAAGATCTCGGTGAAGTCAATTTTATTCTCGGGGTAAAAATCATTAGAGACTGCCCTAAGAGGTTCTTGGGCTTGTTTCAAGCTACTTATATTCAGAAAATCTTAGAGCAGTTCAAGATGAAAAATTCAAAAGTTGTTAAATCCTATGGAAAAAAAAAACTATCAAGCTAGACAAGAAGTCATGTCCCCAGACTGAAGGTGAGAAATCGGATATGCCCTCTGTACCCCATGCAAGTGTAATATGTAGCTTAATGTATCGCATGCTTTACACTAGACCGGATATAAGTTATGTAGTGGGCATAGCTAACCATTACAAAGTAACTTGGGACAATCTCATTAGTAAGCTGTTAAACGAATATTTTGCTATCGTAGAAGAACCAAGGACTTAATGTTGTGTTATGGAGGCACAAATATCAAATGTCAATAATTATTAAATGCCATATGGGGCAATGACCTAGATGAGGGAAACTCAACTTCATGCTATGTATTCTTGCTCGGAGAAGGTGCCATCTTATGGTCGAGTAAGAAACGGGTATCTATAACCCTATCATCGATGGAGGCCGAGGATATCGTATGTTGTGTTGCGGTTTAAGAGTGTGTATGGGTTTAAAGATTTTTACAAGGTCTACGCATTGTACTAGATGTTCATGAGCTTGTATTGTTGAACTAGACAACACCTTTACCATTGACTTGTAAAGAACTCTAAATAATGCCAAAAGTCCAAGCACATTGAGGTTAAGTATCATTACGTTCGTGATCAAGTGAGAGATAAAAAGGTTGCCCTCAAGTATATTCTCACGAAAGAGATGTTGGCGACTCCATGACGAAACCTATAGCTAAAGACTTATTTCTGGTTCATTTCAGGGAATTGGGATTGAGAATAGCTTAAGTAATGAAGTTGTATACCTTATATATAATGTACATTTTATCTCTGTTAATGAATAAAAATTCATTTTGTTTAGAATTGAGCACTATTATTGACTGCGTATAAATCATCGGCATTTTCTTTGACGTCTTGAGGAATCTCTACCATTGTCAATAGGCCAATCAACCACTTGTACGGGAAGATCTACTTTGAATGTACCAGAGAAGTACAATTGGGGTGATGTTTATACATTAAGGTGTAAACTACCCTCTATTATGAAGAATAGAGGATGAGAATATGAGTAATGAGATGTTGTATCCACCTTCGATCCTAAAAGACTGAAGATGAGACCATTCAAAGTCGAAATCAATTGCTTCATTGCTCTTGTATGCGATTAATGTTATGGCTTGATTGAAAAACTAGATCGTGAAGATATGAGATGAGTCCAGTGTTCATAATATCGATACTATCATTTGATATATGGGCTGATATTATCGGTATCGATGGCGAGAGATACGAAACCCCTCAAAAGGCCCTTGAAATACCAAAAAACAAAAAACAAAAAACAAAAACAAAAACAAAAAAAAATCGAAGAATCTTGTGAATCGAGCGATATATTGCAAAACATCGTGAGATATTGCAAAATATCATGCGATATTGATAGATATTATCACTTTTATCATTTTTTTTATCGGGGATTTAAACATTTCCTTCACAATTAAAGGGCCGGGAATGTTGAAAAATCAGAAAAAACCGGAATAGCCCTAGAAAATCGAAAAATATATAATTTTTTTTTAAAAAAAAAGAGGAAAAAACTTTCAAAATAGTGTATTTTGGTACTTGTAAAAGAGATTGCCTAATCGGAAGTCGATCGAAGCCGTGCGTAGGTTTTTTCGAAAAAATCTTCGATTCAATCAGAGATTTAGAGTGTATTTGAGAGAAAAAGAGAGATTTTTGGGTTCCTCTGTTTCGGAAAAAAAAGAAAGAAGAAGAAGCCTCAGATGCCTTTTAGGGACACGGATTAGCTATAATCGGTATCGATGAGGGAAACTCAACTTCATGCTATGTATTCTTGCTCGGAGGAGGTGCCATCTTATGGTCGAGTAAGAAACGGGTATCTATAACCCTATCATCGATGGAGGCCGAGGATATCGTATGTTGTGTTGCGGTTTAAGAGTGTGTATGAGTTTAAAGATTTTTACAAGGTCTACGCATTGTACTAGATGTTCATGAGCTTGTATTGTTGAACTAGACAACACCTTTACCATTGACTTGTAAAGAACTCTAAATAATACCAAAAGTCCAAGCACATTGAGGTTAAGTATCATTACGTTCGTGATCAAGTGAGAGATAAAAAGGTTGCCCTTAAGTATATTCTCGCGAAAGAGATGTTGGCGACCCCATGACGAAACCTATAGCTAAAGACTTATTTCTGGTTCATTTCAGGGAATTGGGATTGAGAATAGCTTAAGTAATGAAGTTGTATACCTTATATATAATGTACATTTTATCTCTGTTAATGAATAAAAATTCATTTTGTTTAGAATTGAGCACTATTATTGACTGCGTATAAATCATCGGCATTTTCTTTGACGTCTTGAGGAATCTCTACCATTGTCGATAGGCCAATCAGCCACTTGTACGGGAAGATCTACTTTGAATGTACCAGAGAAGTACAATTGGGGTGATGTTTATACGTTAAGGTGTAAACTACCCTCTATTATGAAGAATAGAGGATGAGAATATGAGTAATGAGATGTTGTATCCACCTTCGATCCTAAAAGACTGAAGATGAGACCATTCAAAGTCGAAATCAATTGCTTCATTGCTCTTGTATGCGATTAATGTTATGACTTGATTGAAAAACCAGATCGTGAAGATATGAGATGAGTCCAGTGTTCATAATATCGATACTATCATTTGATATATGGGCTGATATTATCGGTATCGATGGCAAGAGATACGAAACCCCTCAAAAGGCCCTTGAAATATAAAAAAACAAAAAACAAAAAACAAAAACAAAAACAAAAAAAAATCGAAGAATCTTGTGAATCGAGCGATATATTGCAAAACATCGTGAGATATTGCAAAATATCATGCGATATTAATAGATATTATCACTTTTATCATTTTTTTTATCGGGGATTTAAACATTTCCTTCACAATTAAAGGGCCGGGAATGTTGAAAAATCAGAAAAAACCGGAATAGCCCTAGAAAATTGAAAAATATATAATTTTTTTTTTTAAAAAAAGAGGAAAAAACTTTCAAAATAGTGTATTTTGGTACTTGTAAAGGAGATTGCCTAATCGGAAGTCGATCGAAGCCGTGCGTAGGTTTTTTCGAAAAAATCTTCGATTCAATCAGAGATTTAGAGTGTATTTGAGAGAAAAAGAGAGATTTTTGGGTTCCTCTGTTTCGGAAAAAAAAAAAGAAGAAGAAGCCTCGGATGCGTTTTAGGGACACGGATTAGCTATTGACAGGTTTGGGTAGCGAGACTCGCTATGAAGTGACGTCACCAAGTTATGTGGGCCCCACCATGATTTATGCATTGTATCCACACCATTCATACATTTGGAGAGATCATTTTAAGGCATGATACACAGAATGATTCAGATCCAAAGCTCTAGTAGACCCCCACCGTAGAAAACAGCGGGGAGAGTATGTCCACCATTAAAGACTTCCAAGGGTTACAAAAGTTTTCGATCAAGCTGATATTTGTTTTTTCCCTTATTTCATGTCTTTGTTAACTTATGGAAAGGTTAGATCTCAAATAAACATCATGGTGGACCTTAGGAAGGTTTCAACGGTGGGCGTCACTCTTCCCACTGTTTTCTGTGGTGGGGTCTACTACTGCTCTGGATCAGCCTCATTCTTTGTCTAATGCCCTAAAATGATCTCTCCAAATGGATGGATGGTGTAGATACAAAACATAAATCATGGTGGGGCCCACAGAACTTGGTGATGTCACTTTAGTAGTGAGTCTCACTACTCAACATGTAGGAAGCAGATTGCGTAGAGTAACTCATTATGCTTAGTGTACTGAGTAAACTCTATGAGGTCCACCATGATTTCTGTACTTTATCTACTCCGTCCATCCTTTTACCAGATAATTTTAGGTCTTGAGCCCAAAAATGAGGCATATCCAATGTTCAAATGGACCACACCATAGGAAAGAGTTGAATTGACCATCTAACGTTGAAAAATTCTTGGGGGCCACAGAAGTTTTGGATCAAGATTATATTTGTTTTTTACCTTAATCCATGTCGGTATGATCTTATGAACAAGTTGGATGACAAATAAACATCACTGAGGGGCTTAGAAAGGTTTCAACGGTGGAAATCATTATCCCCACTGTTTCCAGTGGTATGATCCACTTGATCTTTGGATATGCTTCAATTTTGGGCTCAACCCCTTAAATTAGATGGAAACGAATGGACGGTGTGTATAGACCACATACATTTAAGGTAGGCTCAATTGAGTTTACTCGGTACGATAAGAGCATAGTGAGTAAGCAATCCAATTTCCAACCTGTAAGGCTAATCCGCGTCCTTTTTTTACGTGCAAGTAGAATCGGTAGCCGGATATAGACAGTCTTGTCGGGGACTCTATAGGGCCTACCATGATGTATGTGTTTTATCCACACCGTCCTTCCATTTTGATAGGTTATTTTAGGGCATGAGCCTAAAAAGGAGGCAAATCTAAGGCTCAAGTGGACCACACCATGGGAAGCCATGGTGACAATGATGCCCACTGTTGAAACTTTTCTAGGGCCCGTTATGATGTTTATTTGCCATCCAATCTGTTCATAAGGTTTGACAGACCTAGATGAAGAGAAAACATAAATATTAGATTGATCCAAAAATCATGTGACGCCCAAGACATTTTCAACTATAGTCGCTCAATCCTCACTGCTTCCTATGGTGTGGTCCACTTGAGCCTTAGATCTCCTTACTTTTTTAGCTTTTGTTCTAAAATTATCTATTAAAATGAATGGACGGCATGGATAAAACATATACATCACACTGGCCCCATAAACCCCTGATAAAACATATACATCACCTTACCGATGTGTAGTATATCTATCCTTTTCTCCAGCCTATATTAGCCTATATTAGGATGTGGTCCCAAAAATTAAGCAGATCCAAATCTTAGGTAGACCACACCATAAGAAACAGTGGTGATTGAGTGCCTCACTATAATAAAATAAAAAATAAATAAAAAAATAAAAAAATAAAAAATCCTAAAATTTAAGCAGATCCAAATTCCACTGATGCATCATTAAAAACTTCATATGGCCCATGTTTCCAACGATGTGGTTCACATGAGATTTGAATTTGCCTCATATTTTGGATTATGGTATAAAACTATTTGGAAAAATAGATGGACAAAGTGGATAAATGTATATATTATGGTGAGGCCCTCAGATCAATAGGCAATCCACATCCCGCTAGGACCTAGTTAGAGATGGATGGTCCTACAGGGCTCATGGTGGGGCCACAATGATGTTTGTGATAAATCCACTATGTCCATCCATTTTCCCATAGCATATTAAAGCATGAGACCAAAAATCAGGTAGATCCTAAGATCAAGTTGGCTGCACGATATGAAACAGTGAGCATTAAACGTCCATCATGCCCCAAAAATTAGCTAGCCACATCACTGATGAGTATGTTTACAATTTCTAATTTTGAATGAATTAATTGTATTTTCATACATGTTTTAATACATTTATTACTATTATGCATTCAATTTGACTATAGTTACATTAGTTCAATCAACTAGCGCATAGCTTAGGACTCTTTACAAAGTAAACCTATTATGTACACTTCTTTTTTGAGATTTTATGATTTAAAAGTGTGTATTAAGGTCTTTTTTAATAATCCCTGGAGTTTCATTGAAAAATTCAACAATTTTCCCAATATTTCCTCATGTTTCCTAAAAAGTGCGATAAATTATGCAATACAAACTGTCACGCCCCAAATTGAGAAACCGGGCTCACAAAATTCTCGATCGCCGAATCCGGCGCCGACAGCCTCCGTAGTACCCCATTCTCGGATTCCGACACTCATATGCCAGATTCCGATCTTAGGATCCTATAGGAGGATTTTCTAATGTACGTTTGTCTCATAAGAAGCATAACCACAAGTATACCCAAATCATAAAGGCAACATCATCACCACATATCCATTAATATAAACATTTAAATATAATGCGGAAGGGGAAATACATATATCGAAATCAAAGTTCCAGAGGACAGCTGCATGCTCCAAGCTCAACACTGCTACAACCTAACGCCACTTGCACGCATCTATCGTGCATAAGCTTACAAAAGCTTAGAAGGTGGTGAAAGTGTGTGCACAAGATAAGTGCCAAGTATACCATAAAGCCCATAAATCATACATCATCGGAATAGGCGGAAATACGGACAAGATCATAAATCATACGATATCAGAGTAAGCAGAAATATACTGGTAAGTCCATGAGTGTTATCAACCGTACAAAGGCTATGTGATACAAAACATAATAAGACAATAACAAATGTTGAGGATGCAATGCAATATGCAAATCCTGACGAGTCACGAATACCATCAACCTCATCTAGGCCATATAAGTGCAAAAAACATAGTAACCCAAAATTCTAAGTACTGCAGATGCAATGTAATATGCGGTGCGAATGAAATGACCATGCTGGAATGTGAAGTCGAGATGATAGTACATAATATCGCAGGCTACGGAGTTCACCACAAGGGACTTCTATCCAAACCAATCCCATACCTAAATTTAAATAGTCTGACTCAATGTGGTAAACTCTTGATCTCAGGTTAGTCGCGCGCCCAACCGAAATCCTAGCCATGCGAAGGTACACGTCACCACTAGCCCGAGTGGATGGTGAATGAATGAATGAATGGATATGCAATTCCTGCTCAATAAGTACATATTAGTACGGTTACTCTCTGGAAAAATCACCGGGGTCTATTACACTCCACACCGACTACCTCCTCCCTAGCTGTACAGCCTAGTGAGTGAAAGAGACCTCACTATCCGCGTAGCCAGCAGTCTGTCAATACCTACTCGGCTCGTCGATAGCGGACCTATTTACGAGCTAGTCATACTCAGCCTAACTTACAGCCCCCTCACTGGGGCGGATAAGGCCACACCCCATTCCAACCGACCACGATACAGTGGGAGACACGACCTCATGGTATAGGTACCGGCGCTCATATTCCACTCGGTCTAGACATTGGAGCATCTCCTGGCCTTGAAGAATTCTGAGACTTTCACTCAAGGACATCCTAAGTGCCCATAGTGCTAGAACCAAGTATTTCCGGTATCCCATTTAGTCATCCACGATGTGCCTGTGGAGGTCACGGCCCTGATGTCATTAAGGGATACAATGATCAAGTCACATGTATGCGAGATGCATGAGTCACACTATCCAGTCATGCAGCAATCCTGTGCGTACGGCGCGATAATGTGGGCACTCCGTCTCATAAGGAGTCCGGTAAATAGTTTGCCCAATGTCGTATGTTATGATCAAATATTCCTCATATCAAGCATACATATGATGCGTATGGGCATGAATCATGGAGTTATACCAAGCATTTTATATGGTGATGAACTATCCTCACAATGAAGATGGGCCTAAATGGCCTACACACAATAAGTACGGGCCTATCAATGGGCCCTAGGGAGAGTCATAATGCGGACATTTAACTAACATTATTCTTACAATGTGGACGTCAAACCAACATTGCTCCTAAGGCATGGCCCGCCATAAATATCATTTCACAAACCATAGTGGAATCACACATACAATAGACCTTATGTACATCCCATTGGGCCTCGACCCATGGGCCACCAATACATCAAATGGGCCTCACAACATGGGCCTCATGTATATCAAGGTGGGCCTCAACATCGGGCCACAAATACATCAAGGTGAGCCTAATCACATGGGCCTCATATATATACCAAGGTGGGCCTCAATGGACGGCTACAAAAAAATCAAGATGGGCCTCATACATATACCAAGGTGCGCCTCAATGGACGGCCACAAATAAATCAAGATGGGCCTCAATAATGGGCTTTATATATATAAAGATGTGCCTCGACAACGAGCCTTATACGCATCAAGGTGGGCCTCAACAACGGGCCACAAATACATCAGGATGGGCCTTATGTATATCAGATGCGCCACACCAACGGGCCCCATGTATATCAAATGGGCCACACCAAACTATAAGTGGTGATAATGATTTCCATCATTAAAATTCCTAAGGCCCACCATGACATATATTTCCCATCCAACCTGTTCATAAACTAACATAGTGATAGATGAAGTGGAAGCAAATATCAGCTTATTAGGAAACTACTATGGCCCCTTAGAAATTTTGAACGATGGACGTCATTGTCCACTACTTTAAAATGAGCTTTCAAAGTGGCTGGACGGTTTGGATGCAACACATGCATCATGATGGGTCCCACAGACCCTGCTGATGTCAACAGCAGTGGGACCCACTGTCCCTGTAGAATGGGTGGACAAGCATGTATAAAACACATACCCCATGGTGGGTTCCACCGTTCGTGGATAGTGGGGATAAAACACATACATCATTGTGGGTTCCACGTGGGGCCCACCATAATGTTTAAATGCCGTCCAATCTGTTGATAAGGTCACGCTGACCTGGATGGAAGGAAAAACAAATTTCATATTGTCCCAAAACTTTTGTAATACCCAAAAAGGGTTTAATGGCAGCCGTTCAATCACCGCTGTCTCCATGATGTGGGCCACCTGAGCCACGTATATGGCTGAATTTTGGAGGGGGGCCCATGCCCTAAGGGGCCATCAAGTGCATGGTGTGGATGTTCAAGACACATCATGGTGGGGCCCACATATGGGACCGTGGTCCCTGCTGCCCGTCCGCCAAAACGCAGCAGCGTTTTGCTATTACGGCGTCAGCAGCAGCAGGCGCTGCCTGCTTATATATATTTTTTATTTTTATTTTGAAAATAGAGTTTTTCTGAGGTTTTTCGCATATAGGGCCTACATTGGTAAAATCTAACCCAACCGTTAGTGTCTATGGCCCAAGACAGACCCATCAAGCCCAATATTCGGTATATTTTGGGGTACTGAAACATCAAGGTGGATTTCAATGGTGAAAACCATTGTTTTCTATGCTATGGCCCGCCAGAAAGTCGGATTGGCCCCATTTTTTGGCTCAACACCTAAAACGACTTGGTAAATCAGATGGACGGTGTGGATCAAAGCCATACATCAAGGTGGGGTGTCACGCCCCAAATCCGAAAATCAGATTCACAGGAATCCCGATCGCCGAATCCCGTGCCGACAGCCTTCGTAGTACCCCATTCTCGACTCCTAGCGTCCATACGCCAGATTCCGATCCTAGGATCCTACAAGGAGGGATTTTTTTTGTACATTTAACTCGTAATAAGCATAACTACAAGATTACCCAATTCACAAAGGCAACATCATCATCATATATCCACTAATATAATCATTTGAGTATAATGCTAAAAGGGAAATACATAAATCAAAAGTCAAGTTCTAGAAGACCGCTGCACACTCCAAGCTCAACACTGCTACAATCTAACATCACTTGCACGCATTATCGTGCATAAGCTTATAGAAAGCTTAGAGGGTGATGTAAGTGTGTGCACAAGATAAGTGTCAAGTATTCAATGCAATGTCATAATCGTATAATGTCGAAATAGGCGCAAAGTCATGAATAATATGTTATCAGAGTAAGCGAAAATACTGACAAGTCCATGAGGCAAGCAATATCAGAATGCGCAATACAGATCAATTATATAAATGAGGAGTCATAAAGAGTCAAATATCAGATGTCGTATCTAAACCATATAAATGCAGAAACATAGTAACCCAAAATGTCATATGCAGCGGATGTAATGCGATATGCGGTGCGAATGTAATGACCCTGCTGGAGTGTGAAGTCGGGGTGATAGTACGTAGTATCGCCGGCTATGGGGTCCATCACAAGGGACTTCTATCCAAACCAGTCTCATACCTAAATTTGGATAGTCAGACTCAATGTAGTAGACTCCTAATCTCAGGTTAGTCGTGCACCCAACCGAAATCCTTGCCATAACGAAGGTATACAACAATTAGTTGCGCACCACCAGCCCGAGTGGATAGTGAATGAATGAATGAATGAGCATACAACTCCTACTCAATAAATCCACATATCAGTACGGTTCCTCTCTCTGGAAAATCATCGGGGTCTATTACACTCCAAACCAGATTGCCGTCCCATCGCGCAATAAGGTGAGTGGAAGAGACCTCACTATCCGCTTGCCAATATCGGGTCCGGCTCGTCGATAGCGGACCCATTCCTCGAGCTGGTCAGACTCAGCCTAGCAATGCCCTCTCCTCTCGGGCAGGTAAGGCCATACCCCCTTCCAACCGACCACGACACAGTGGGAGACGCGGCCTAACGGTATACGGCCCTCATGCGCTCATGCATCCACTCGGTCTAGACGTTGTAGCAACCTCTGGAACCAAGAGGGTTTAGGGACTTTCACCCAGGGATATCTATAGCACCCCATATAGAACAAATTTTCGGTGTCCCATCTGGCCATCCACGAAATACCTGTGGAGGCTACAACCCTAATGTTGCTAAGGTGTACAGTGATCACAATGCAAGATGCATGAGTTATACAATCCAATCATGCATCACTCCTACGCATACCATGCGCTCAGGTGAGACAATCTCTACCTATCAGGGAGTCTCATAACAACCTGCCCAATGACATATGCAATGGTCAACCACATCTCATAACAAACATGCAGATGATGCGTATGGGCATATATCATGATGTTATGCTGTCACATACTCATAATTGGTATCAATAACCGGCATCGACAATCGACCTCGACAATGTGGACATTTAACCAACATTGCCCCCGAGGAATGGCCCACATAGAGACTAACATATAGTAGACCCATGACCTCACACAAGGGCCAAATATATAACACCATGGGCCTCGCTCAAGAGCTTAATACACATCACGATGGACCTTTCACATGGGCCTAACATACATCACAATGGGCTCTATCACCTAACCCTCAAATGCATCACAATGGGCCTCATCACATAGACCTCATATTCATCACATTAGGCTTAAAACACGGACCGAATATACATCATAATGGGCCTCAACTACGAGTCGCATATACATCATATAGGTCTCGACAATCGGCCTCGACAATCAAAATCAACATTCGGACTCGACCTCGACAATCAAAATCGACACTCGGACTCGGCCTCGACAATCGAAGTCGGCTTCGATACTTGGCCTCGACAATCGGGATCGATCGATATCAGAATCGGCAAATCGGTCACGACAATCAGAATCAATCGATAGTCAGAATCGGCAAATCGGTCACATCAATCAGAATCGGCAATCGGTCACGACAATCGGATCGATCGATAATCAAAATTGGCAAATCGGTCACGTCAATAGGAATCGGCAATCGGTCACGACAATCGGAATCAATCGATAATCGGAATCGACAAATCAGTCACGTCAATTGGAATCGGCAATCGGTCACGACAATCAGAATCGATCGATAGTCAGAATCGGTAAATCGAAATTAGCAATCAGTCACGACAATCAGAATCGATCGATAATCAAAATCGGCAAATCGGTCACGTCAATAGGAATTGGCAATCGGTCATGACAATCGAATTAGTCGATAATCAGAATCGGCAAATTGGTCACGTCAATTGGAATCGACAATCGGTCATGATAAACAGAATCGGCAAATCGATCATGTCAATCAGAATCGGCAATCGGTCACAACAACCAGAAACGATCGATAGTCAGAATCGGCAAATCGGTCACGTCAATCAGAATCGATTGATAGTCAGAATCGGCAAATCGGTCACGTCAATCAGAATCGATCGATAATTAGAATCGGCCTCAATAATCGGTCGAACAAGGCCTAAGGGAAGGTCACAATGTGGACATTAAACCATCATTGCCCATCAATGTGGTCATTTAACCAACATTGCTCCCAAGGAGTAGCCCACATAAACAACATTACATACATCATGACAAAATCACACATCACATCGGGCCTTGCCCATGGGCCTTGAATACATCACAATGGGCCTCGCCTATGGGTCGTAAATGCACCTCAATTGGCTGCGCCCACGGGCGTCGGATATATCACAATGGGCCACGTCCCATAGGCCTTCAAGCTATCGCCATGGGCCTCATCAAATGGGTCGTAAATGCGTCACCATGGGCCTCATACGTGGGCCTTATATACAACAAGTGGGCTGCATTGCTTGGGCCTCATATGCATCAAATGGGCCACGTATCTAGGCCTCGAATACAGCATATGGGCCACTCTACATGGCCTAACAAAACAACAGGAGGGCCCTACACTTGGGCCTCAAATACATCACAGGTGGGCCCCATTACATGGGCCTTAAATGTATCACACGGGCCTCATAGATGGGCCACAAGTATATCAAAGTGGGCCTCCCGAATGGGTCACAAAATACATCAAAGTGAGCCTAACTAATGGGCCACAAAATACATCAAGGTGGATCTCACCATAACATTTATTTTCCATCCAATCTGTTCACAAGGTGACAAAGACCTGCATAAAGAGGAAAACAAATATCATATTGATCCAAACTTCGGCAACCCCAAAAGGTTTTAATGGTAGGCGTTCAATCTCCACTATTTTCTGCAGTGGTCCACCTAATAGACAGCATGGATATAGAACAAATACATCAATGGTGGGTCCCACGCAACACACTAATGATGATCAACACCGTCCAAACATCATCTATGTAAATTAACATTGCCCAAACATTGACCGAGTAAATCAACACTATCTTGACACTGTCCAGCTCATCAGCGCACCGTCCAAATATTGTCCAGCACCGTCCAAACAAGGGGGACGGTGTGGATGAAATATATACAACATGGTGCGGTCTATAGCACCGCCCAAACATGGTCCAGCAAATCAGCACCGTCTAAGCTTTGGACGGTGCAGATAAGGCACATACAACAAGGTGGATCTCACTGTCCAGGTGAATGGACGGTGAGATAGAACATATACATCAAGTATGCCCCACAGCTGTAGGCAGCGTGGACAAGACACACATCACGGTGGACACCACCACTGGGCGTTGTGGATCCAAAACACGTACATCAGGGTGGGGTCCACGGACGGTGCAGATGGAAAGCAGATGGACGGAATGGAATACCTACATCACGTGTGGTCCACATCCAGCCCACTGACATCAGCAGCAACAGCTACTGTTGCTGCAAGGAGATGCACGGCGTGGATGAAGCCCATATTATAGTGGGCCACTTCCAGATGGACGGACGGCTGGATAAAACCCTTACCTCACATGGGTCCTACAGCAGGGATTAAACACATATATTATAGGTGGGTCCCACCGTCCAGTGCACTGGACGACTGGGATCAACAGATACCTCATGGTGGCCCCTACGTGCTGCATGTGCAGCAACTGCTGCTGCCCATCATCAAACAGATGGACGGTGGGATTCAGGACTTGTCCATCAAAGTGGGTCTCGCAGGACCTGGTGACGCTAATACCGGTGGGACCCACAGAACTTTTGACGTCATGACAACAGCAGTACAGCTGCTGTCAACGCCCACTAGCCAATCCATTCTAAACAAGGTGGGTCCCACGTAGGGCCCACCGTATATAATCTATATTATTATTATTATTAGTACTTCTATACAACCAGTCCAGCGTCCAGACGCTGGACATTGGATGGACAGTATAGATATAACACAAGCATCATAGTGGGGTCCACACACGTGCCCACCAAATATATATATATATATATATAGAAGGGAGGTCTCCAGTGTTCAACGTCCAGGAAGGGATGGACGGCTGGGATATAAAATACACACATCAGGGTAGTGCCTGCAAGGGCTTTAACTGTGGATGTCTTCATCTCCACTATTTCCTGCCGTGTGGTCCACCTGAGGTCTGGATCTTCTCACCCCGGCCATAAAATAATCTGGAGAGGTAGATGGACGGAATAGATGTGATACATACCTCATGATGGAGGCCCACTGAACTTGCTGGCAACCATCCAGCAGCCACATGCTGCTGGAACCCACTGTCCACGTATGGACAACGTGGATATACAACACATGCATCTGGTAGGCCCCACCTTGACACGTGCATCACGTGTGGGGTGGGTCCCACATGGATGGAAAATGGGTGGGCGGCCTGGTGAAGCACACACATTATGGCAGGGTGCCACCGTCCATGGCCTGGACGATGGGCTGTGTACTCATCACAGCAGGCCCCACATCCTATGGACGGTCTGAATAGTTTAATGGGCCCCATGTGGCGGCATGGCGTGGATCAAGTGGGCCACATGTATGCAAGAGAGAGATCGAGAAAAAGAGAGAGATCGAAAGAGGTGGGAGGAGCTCCGCCACTATGAGCTCCTCCATGATACAATGCAAAGATCAAGAGGGGCCCCACCACATGTGGGCCCTCAAATCACAAAAATCAAATGGTAAAAACACCCACCTTTGATCTCTTCTTCCTTCTTCCGCCAATGTGATCTAGAGTTCCAAGTGGATGATTTCAATGGTCGAGATGATCATTGGATGTGGAGATGGGAGGTAGGAAAGTGGGCCACACAAGCTCTCTCCCATGGAAGCTTAGACGTGAGTTGCTCTCATGGAGCTTGAGAGAAATGAGAGAGAAATGAGAGTGAGAGAGAGAGGTGATAGGTGAGAGATGTGAGTGATGGATAGGTGTACTTGATGGGTGGAGAGAGATAGAGAGAGAGTGTGTTGACTTTAGGGGTTGCTTGGGGATGGGTGTTTGTACTTGACATGATGGGATGAGGTATTTGACACTTGATGCGATTGATGGGACATTCTCTTGGGATTGCAACGCACAGCGTTTCCCTTGAACTGAACGCGGGCCCACATCTCCTAGCCCGGGTATCGCCTCGGTGCGCAAGACACGGCATTGGAACCGCGGCGACGGCGCGGTCACACTGGTACATGTCTCGAGTTGAGCCGACTCAGATATGCGGGATACAACTCAAGATCGCATGTAAATGCCGATTATAGGTCATGGGTCGCTGAAATTCGACAGGGAGGATCGCGGGAATCTACGGAATAGTACGAACTATGATACGGGTCTTACATGGGGCCTACATGAGTGGCCCACCCAAAAGTCTTTTAAAAAAAAACCAAAACAGCTTGCAATGAGTACACAGCACTGCCGTTCACACTTCATTTGCAAACGTCCAGTGTCCTCGGACGCTGGACGGTTTGCACACAATTAAGGTGGGTCCCACAGGGACATGGCCCACTAGATAAATCTGATATTTGTGTTTTCCCATCTCCCTAAGGTAGGACCCACATGGTTTGAATGGTGTAGATCCTACATGTCCAACAAGTGGGTCCCACGAAGGTGGATGTCTTGGATAAAATGCATACATCAAGGGGCCAACAACAAGGGAAAAGAGGGAGAGAAAGAGAGAGATCGAGTGATGGAGGGACCCCAACACTATGGGCCCTCTCTTGCATGATTTACAACATACATTGAGTGGGTCCCATTACAGATGGGCCCACCGATCAAAATCAATGGTGGAGATCATTTCTCCACCGAAATGAAAGGTCTATATGTCCCTATCCATGCAAGAAAAATAAACATCATGATGGGGTCCATGGAGAATGGCCCCATCATGGAATGATCATGAGAATTAAGATGGGCCATCAGCCACATCTAGGGTCCAAAGTGAGATCCATATCATCAATTGGTAGGCCTCACTTGGTCCATCATAAAAACATGAAAATCTAGCCTATAGAAGCACCCACTGTTCGATCTTCTTGGTCCATTGGAAAGCCGATCTCTTTATGTCTCGCTTTGATGGTGGAAGATGAGAAATGAATGGATAGGATGAAGGATCTTGGGGTGGAAAGTGGGCCACACAACACTCTTTTTCTCTCTTAGAAAGGCTTGGACGTCCACTCTTTTGCTCTCTTTGTTGCTTGGAATTTTGTACCGAGAAATTAGAGAGAGAGGGTTGTAAGGAGAGAGAGTGATGGGTGATGGATGTGAGGTGAGTGATGGGTGAGGTGAGAGGTTGGTTGACTTGGTGGTTGCTTGACTTATGGAGAAAGGAAGTATGGGTGCTTGTGTACTTGACATGAGGTGATTGATTGATTGATTGATTGATTGATTGATGTGGCATGATGTATTGGGATTGCAAACGCGTAGTGTTTTCTTCGAAATAAACGCCGGCTCACATCTCCCTGCCAGGGTATCGGATCGGTGCGCGAGATGCGGCATCGGAATCGCGGCGACGGTGCGGTCACAATAGTACAAGTCTTGGATTAAGCCAACTCAAATCTACAGGATACGAGTTAAGATCGCGAGCAAACATCGATTATAGGTCACAGATTGTCGGACTTCGACGGGAAGAATCGCGAGAGTCGACGGAACAGTACGGACTAGGATACGGGTCTTACACAAACGATATATCCTGTGCGATAACCGATATGTATCTGTATCCCAAGGGTGTGATACATGGTGCGATACCGATATTTCGAACACTGGATGAGTTAATACCTCATATATGATGAAGACGTGAAATATGCCTGGTAAAGTCTACTTTATGGTGTGGATTATAGGATTGTGCAAGGACCTATTATTTACAAATTATTTTAATTCTATCCAATTATTACAACGTGTGAGTAACTAGTTTTATAAATGACTCTTTCTATCCTTAGCTATCATCTTGTGTACAGGAGAATGGGATTAAGTGTCACTACTTTAATATATGATCACGAAGATCCTAGATTTGCCGACTCGGTTTTGTTAAGAAAATGGTTGAATCGATTCTAAATTACACATGTGCATGAGGAAGGTCATGTGACAATCACACCAAGTTTCTAGAACTATTAATAAGCTCTTAAAGATTTATCCACTAGCAATATCGAGTATTTGATAGGTTTTTGCTAACAAAATTCTTTTAAAAAGTATATGTATTATGTTATTACTTTAAAAAAGGACTTAAACTAATTTTTGTAATAAAAGAGTTTTCTATGGAAATCAATTATTGTCGCAAATACGGTTCTTGTCTCTCGGGCTAGTGGATCAACACTTCTTCCCTTTATCATGCTTCCCATGTTTGGAAGGCGATAAGTGTCACCCCTAAAGTTTTTGTTGGAGTGAGTTTAGTTGTTAGAGATGGGCATTGAATTAGATTTTGAGAAGATGCTTGGTGTAGAGAGTCCCCCCTTTGCTTAGAGTTTCAAAGTCTAGGTTCACTTTGCCCCATCTCTGATATCTTAGTTACCAGCAGGCTGTCCCAAATTGGTTACGTATCGGCCGTAACGGCCGATATGTAATGGTAACAGTGGGACCCGTTACACGATACGGGGCCGTATCGGCCGATGTCCCGATTTTGTACCCGTAACGGCCGTTATGGGCCTGGAAAAAAATTACCTTTTTCCTTTCTTTTCTTCTTCTTCTTCTCTTTCTTCTTCTTCTTCTTCTTCTTCTTCTTCTCAGACAGTTGCGGCCCTGCTGCGGCTGCAGCCTTCGTCGTCGTCGTCATCTTCTTCTTCTTCTTCTTCTTCTTCTTCTTCTCTCTCTCTCTCTCTCTCTCTCTCTCTCTCTCTCTCTCTGTTCTTTCCCTCTTTCCCTCTTTTTTCTTTTCTCCCTTCTTTCCCTCTTTTTTCTTTTCGGTTTCCCTCTCTCTCGTTTTTTTTTTCCCAGGTGTACCACACCAGCTTAGCTGCTGTAGGTTCGTGTCACGCTAAGACAAGTGCTGACGCTCCTCGAGCTCCGAGTTGTACGAACAGTTCAAAGGAGATCAAAGTTATATGGGCTCCACAGTGATGTATTTATTATATCTACAGCGTTCATCTATTTTTAAATATCATTTTAGAGCATTACCCAAAAAATGAATCGTATCCAAAAATCGTCTGGACCACACCAAAAATAGCAGCGGAGATGATGATTTTCACTGTTAAAGAATTCGTAGGCCCACCATAACATTTATTTTCCATCCAATCTGTTCATAAGGTCAAAAAGACCTGAATGAAGAGGAAAAACTAATTTTATATTGATCTAAAAGTTCTGTGATCCCAAAAAGGGTTTCAATGGTAGACATTCAATCCCTCACTGCTTTTTGCAGTGTGGTCCACTTGATAATTAGATCTGTATTATTTTTCGTGTCAAGCCTTGAGATGAGCTCTTCAAATGAATGGACGGTTTAGATATAACACATACCTCATGATTAGACCCACAGGACCTGCTTGTGTGAAATGAATGGACTGCGTGCGAGTTACGCAGCACGCTGCACATTTTATTAAATTGTACACATGCCACATGGGCCCCACCATGATGTATACATTTTATCCATGCCGCCCATCCATTTTGCCACATCATTTTAGGTTATGATTCAAAAAATTAGTAAGATCCAAACTCAGGTGGACCATAGCATAGGAAACAGTGGTTATAGAATGCTCACCATTAAAATTTTCTTAGGGTCCACTATAATGTTTATTTTCCATCTAACCTATTAATAGGGTCACACTGACGTGGATGAAGGGAAAACACACATGTCAGCTTGATCTAAAACTTTTGTAGCCCCAATAAATTTTTAATGATACTCATTTAATTATTGTTGTTTCTTATGGTACGGTCCACCTAAGCTTTAGATCTGCCTCATTTTTGGGCTCATGCACTAAAATTATTTGGCAAAATGGATGGACAGTGTGGATATAACACATTCATCACGAGTGGGGTCCAAAAAACTTTGACACTCGTGTGCTACACTTCATAATCCGAGTCCTACCTAATTTGGGCCCTTAAAAAATTATACACTAGACATGTATTAACTTAAAATTTACCGATTAAATTATGGATTGTAATTGCTAACTCAAAATGCCAAAATCAAATTGTTTGAATAGTTTTAATTGTTAATTTGTGGACGCTTATTTTTTAAAACAGGGCCTTTTGATTTTTTTTCATGATTCACTATCCAATAAATGTCCGCCAATTCACAAGTGGGATAATGCCAATAAATTGCATGAATTTGAGGCTGATTTGGGGCATGAATTGGTCCTCCAAGTCAGCCCCAAATTGGCAACGCGATCTACCTGAATTTAATTTCATTTTTTAAAGAACTATTGGCAGAAAGATATTAAATTGTTAAGTATATAAATTAGATATTTAGAAAATTAAATATATAAATTTTGTAGCCAAATTCAGGTTGTCTCGTTCAAAAATTAATCAGATAGTCCGATACAACTTCTCACCAACAAGTGGACCGTTACACCACCATAAACATGTTCCAATTTATAAATGAATGCATATTTGGAATGCTTAGAATATTCCGGATTTAATCCATATTTTTTCATATTTTTTGGCAAAAAAAATAATTTACACCATTACGGGCCATTACGCCCCCGTATCCATATCGGTTTTGGAGGGCATCGTTACACCAACCGATACCGATACGGGATACCTTGGTTACCAGTTGCTTTTTATCTTTGGATGAAAGGGGTGTGCAGGTCCCCCTTTTGTGGTCACAATCTGACTAACGTGAAGATCAAGACGTGGTTCGTCTTTTGGGCCGTCTACCGGGTCTCCAACCTTCTCCATGCGTTTTAGACTCAATGTTATACAGTCTCAATAAATCTGTAAATTTCTCTGTGAAGTCGCTCTATCTTCTAATTTCCAACTCTATCTCAATTGTAGGTTACCCACGACTCACACCAGGCTTGTTTGGACTTGTGGCGCTCCTCTGAAAGTTTCTCCCTTTGTATGGCTTGCCAGCAAGAACAAGATTTTGTCAGTTGACAATCTTTTCAAAAGGGCTCTAGCTCTTCTTAATGCGTACTTCCTTTACCTTAGAGATGTGGAATCAGTTGACCACTTATTTATTCATTACTGCTTTGCCTCCAAAATATGGAGCAGTATTTTGCTTTGTTTCAATGTTGCTTGGGTGATGCCTACCTCCATTAAAGGTTTGTTTTGTTCCTGGCTTTGGGGAGCTCAAGGTAGAAAGAGAAGCTTGAGATGGAGGATAGCTATGCTTGTGGTCCTTTGGTTTATTTGGGCCAAGAGGAATAACCGTTGTTTTGGAAATCAGAGATCCTCTTCTTTTAGCGTTGCTAGTGTTCACTCCCCAAGTGCAGGGTTGTGATGTAGTAATAAACTCGGTAAGACCGAGGTCGAATCCACAGGAACTGATACCTGTACGTTATCTGAAACTAGGTAGAAATAGAACTAGACTAAGATGTGATCTAAACCAAATAGAATTTGATGAATAATGGTGAGAGATTAATGTAAAACTTTTAAGGAATTCAAAGGAAAGAAACTAGGGATTCAGAGGATCCACTTGTAGAGATCAGGGAGATCTTATGCCTGCATCAATAATTATGAAATTTAAACTGAACGTTACTTGATCTAGTTTTTAAGAGATGAAAAGTATATGAATTAGAATGGATTCCATCATCTAACCATGCCCAGGGGACAAAGTAAACAACAGAATTAAACTAATTACCAACCAACCAACAACGTATGAGGATCAGGAAGGGTACTGTCATCCTACCATGCCCATGGAACAATGATGAACAACAGGGCTTTCTGACTTCATAATCATAAAAAGGGGAGGGAATACTCAAAGCCATTGCAGATCTATTATAATTTCAGTCACAACACACCATTAAAAAACTGAAAGTATTCCTTTAATTAAACGAAAATCAAATTCAGTTCATGAATTGAAATCAAATTAAAGGCAATGAATAAAATCCCCCATCTCACTACAAGCTTCACCTCTTAGCCCTAGCTAAGAGGTTTAGCCTAGCATGATGCGGCTGAACTTAAAAATAAAAAGAATTATAAAGGAAAAGAAGAAAGGAACCCAAAGACGTGCAGCAGCAACCTTACTTCACATGCACCAGAACGGGCACCTCCACACACTGTCAATCCCTCACAAACCCAACTGCCTCTCACGAAAAGCCCCCTTTCCAGCCTCCCCGAATCAGCCGCACAGCCTCTCTCACGTGCCAGCCCTTCTTCTCAACGTGCAGCCCTCACGTTCCGCCCTTCAAACTGAGACTCGTTTTAAAAAAAACAAGACCGAGCATATCTTTCTCTCTCCCTTCTCCTTCCTTTTTAAAGATCAAAAACTCCCTCTGGCGCTGCTGTGGAGTCCTGAAAGGATTAGGCTGCTGAAACAGTCCCTCCGCAGCCTGGAACGCGCGTCCCTCTGCTGCGAGGTACCTCACGCAGTCCGGGATTCCGTGTCCTGGTTCTTGTTCTTCTTTGCCTTCTTTCCAAAAGGACAGCGTCCTCTGGGAGATTTTTGGCCCACCTACATGATGAACAGTTCAGATCAGCCGTCCGACCGCACCCAAGGGCGTACAATCCGTCGCAAAAATCGGACGGCTTCCGGTTGCGAAAACAGAGTAGCGTCATTGACGCTGCGACGATGGTGGGCCCCACTTCACTGTCTTTTTGGAAAATCCGAGCCGTCCACTGCGTTCTACTCAAAAAACCAGGTGGGAATCACTATTTTTGGACCAAATTCTATGTGTCCCACAGTACCTTCTACTCCGCCGTCCATCATGCCTTCAACGGTTAGGATTCTGCAATATTTTACATGGTCTCAAAAGGCCGCCTTGGTGAGGTAAATACCCCACCTACGCACACAATGGACAGTCCCGATTGGTGCTATACATGATGTGTGGGGCCCACAAGCAAGATCGACGGTCGGCAGCGTTACGTTGTTTGCGTAAGTGAGAGTTCGAGTTTGAGTCGGTCAGCGCCTGCTGACCGACTTCCTTATTTTTTATGTTCGTCCAGTGCACTTGTGCACCTTGCACGTGCACTGCATGTGTGGGTCCCATGGTGATGTTTGTAAGAAATCTGCTCCATCCATCTGTTTTGACACATAGTTTAAGGCGTTGAGACCAAAATTGGAGTATATCCAGATATCAGGCGGGGCCCACATAATGATTAAAGGGGCTGATCTGTCCATTGGGCCACTTTCACAGTGATCCAGGAGCTGAAATTTTACGTGTACGGTTTATTTATGGTCCTCAGGCCACGTATGAAGTTTCGAACTGATCAGATGGTGGGAACCCTATGATCTTGCATTCTGGACACTTTTCAGGCCACTTGAGCTTCAATTCCTTAATTTTCTTGGGTCCCTGATGTGTAATTCTGTTGATCTTGGGTCTCTGGAGTCCGTCCCATGCTTTGGTGTCATTAGAGCATTAAGTCCATGCTTTAAGCACCCTTTTCGGTCCAGGCTCGTACATACACTCTGCATTACAAACACGATTAATCAGGCCATTAAGCGGTATCATGCATGTAAATCTATGCAATAACTGGGTCTGATATGCAATATTTGACCCTCAACAGCTAGCAGGGTTAAGCTTTATATCAGGGATTGGTTGCCTGATTAATCCAATCCTTTCTCCCTTCCTGGGTTGGGGTTCCCTTTTAGTCTAAGGGTTTGGGCTTTGTTGTGCTTTCCATTGCATTTGGGGTTTAGGCTTTTCTTAAATTGGGGTTGGGTTTGTTCTCCTTTTTTCCTTTTGTTCTTTGTTGTTGTTGTCTCTAGATAACTCGATAAGTTGGATAATGTGCATATGTCGGCCAAGTATTCCAGATCGAAAGTCAACTCTATTCAGTGTGGTCATGCGAACTAAGATAAATATTGTGAAGCTTGGGTTATTAAGTAGTAGTTATGTGGTCACTCAGTACTCAAACCCCTTTGAGAAAATGGTATTCTAGATGGCCCCATGCCTCTAATTCTTATGGTCATGTTTTTTTGTTTTTTGGTTATGAAACGAGCTAGATGGATAACCTATATTGTGCCCATCCTACAACGCAACTGAGTGAGAGATGTTGGATATAGGCACATGGGTCCCACTTGTTTTCCCTCTGTTTTCTCTTGAAATTTAAAAAAATTGAATTTCAAATTCATTGAGTGTAGGATTGGGATGAGGGAGAGATATTGAATGCGATGGGAATAACCGTTGCCTCATCCAAACTCCTCCCATATCTCCCAATCCCTGCCTTTAAAAAATGGAAGGATCCCTCATTCAAAGCATCCCAAAAGAGAGAGAGTTTCGAGAGAGAAAATGTGGAGGAGAAAATATATCTAGTCCATAGGGACTGCTTCTAGACAATCTAAACGATTAATCGTAATCCGAGGGCCATCTTAACCGCAGAATTGGAGGGGTGGTCAGATCCTCTCTGCTCCTGTAGTGGTTAGGCAGACTACTAAACGTAGACTATCCATCTTGTGCTTTGTGCGAAGGTCTTAAGATCTTGTAGATATTGTCAATCCTGCAGGCCCACCCATCTGGGCCGTTCAACATTTTTGAGCATCTAGATTAGTGGCATGTGAAATTTAATTCATGTATTTAGTTTAATAGTTTTTCTAGTTGCACTATGTGACCTAGTAACTCGTAATAAACTTTTGTGATTCATGGTCAATGTTGGGAATGTGGGTCAGATTGAGACGTTCTCTATGTGGACCTCATTAGGAGATATCCTAACCATAAATCCACTCTTCAGGTGCATATGTGCAAGCAATGGATGGTACCAACAGTCCACATTCAACATACTCAGGGTGCCAGGGACCATGGCATCTAGATGTTAGGGCCGGCACGATTAAGGATTTTGCACATGCGTGTCATGTTACCGCGTGTGCCCATGAGCCCTGATACGAGTCTCATCAGCAGGGCTCCTGCCTCCAGCGTTTAGACATGGCAAAGCATGCCTGTTTATGTGCAGTTGTGAAAATTCAGATATTGGATGAGTGATACTACTTGGGAGTAATTACTTGTGAATGCTGTTTAATGAGTGCTAGAGAGCTAGCTAAGTTGAATCCAGACCACTTCATCGAGAGTTGGACAGATGGGTAGATTTAATGGGTTAATTTCTTAGTTGCAAGATCCTTCTAATTAGGTGCCACTTCCACTTCGAATCGCTTTGGATTCTCACTCCCACTCCTGCTTCCTACCCGTTTATCCTTGCTTACATTTTGAAATAGACGCTGCCTCTCCTCCGCACTCGAATCTGTTGCCGCTTCACTTCCGCTATGTGCAACTGTAGTTAATTTTGACTTTATTGAAACTTTAAAGAGTGAAGAACTCGATCAAGGTTGAAAAACTTAGATTCTATGATGGGTTTACTCAGGATGCTTGCTAGTCAATATCATCTCTATTGATGCGTGGCACACATTCAGGGCAGTGAGGAACCTTGTGGTCAACCAATGGGTGGACTATAAATAAAAGGTTAAGGTGATCTGGCTTTCTTATCCACAACATTAGTGGTCTCAAAATGTACTGCTAGAGAAGTTGAAAATAAAGCAATGCCCGAAATTCAATGGATGAATGTTGGCAAAGCTACCATGATGTTGTGAGTAGGATTATCACATCATGGCAGTTTTTGGACTCTAATTTGTTTGCGTGGTTTTGGGTCCACTTCATTTTGGGTCTTCATAGACTCCGGGCCTAGTCACACACACATGCACGCACGCACGCACAAAGGTAACTTAATTTAGCCACCACTTGCATTAAGTTTAGGCAATTCATTACGAAGGTGAGTAGGTTATGGTGCATTCTGTATTTGCAGGTTATCATAGAAGCGAAGACATTTACCCTCTTTTGCTGTTTTATATGAAATTTAGAAGTGATTATGCCTTTATTGCTATCTGTATGAACTAAATCAGAAGGATATTTAACAAAATTTCAGTTTTATTATAGAGAAATCACATCCAAGAGGTTGGATGATAAGTTGCCATCCACCCAGCAGATGACTTCCAACATATCATGTGTATGCAACTTCCACACTGTCTAATAGATTGGCCCTCAGTTGCACAATCCCTCTGTCAAGGTGCTGCTCCTGCTCCTGCTTCCTAGGTATCTCATAATTGCTAACATTTTTAACAGACAGTTCCGAATCTGTTGTCGCTTCACTTCGCACTTCTCGCAAATATAGGTTGGCCCCACGATGAGGATCAACTAGCGCAAAATTCAGCCCCATCCACTCATCAGGTGGGCCACACCATGGAAAATAATGTATGGCCACTAATAAATAACAAACTACAAGTGTGCACTGCCTGAGAGTAGATGGCGCTGATCTTTACATAAGGTGATCCTCATGGTGCCAGCCTGTTGGACGGGTTGGATGTCGCAAGAACATGATGGAAGTTATTTGCTGACGGCAACTTATTGTCCAATAGATTGGATTTGAGCATTGTTATATTTTGTTTCAAAATAACTATTAAAATTTTGATTTACATTTAAAAATTTGTGCGTTTTTGGATTGTGGGTTTTGTCCCACATCGGATTTGACAAAGTAAATCCTCTTATATATAAGATAGGCTTTTTGCCTTGGGGCTTGAGCCCCATTCAAGGGGCATGTGAATTTGGTCTTGTGGAGGGCTATGCCAATAGCTCTAATCTATGCCATTGACCACACACGTGCGCGCGCGCCGAGCCGAGTCCAAGTCCGAGTCCGCCTTTTCGTTTTAAATCAGAGAGGTGTGTCTTTTCCGGTTGGTTGCATCTGTTGGGTTTAAACCCAACGGACCTAACCCTTTGTAAAGGGTTCTTATGCACCACTTCGGAGTCTATATAAAGACTTCCGATTTATGTTTGCATATACGAAAATCCTTTTTCTCATATAAAACTCTCTCTGATATTCCATTTTTAAGAATTTTGATTGCTGAGTCAACTCGGCACTTTCGGGTTAAACTGCAAGTGGTTCGAGCCCGCGTACAGTAAGTGCACCGCTGAGACCGGGTCATAGTCGTTGTATCTTGGAAGTCGATTGCTCTAGAAACCTGTTGCACTTGGGACGTTGTTCAAGGGGAGTAAATTCGATTTCAAGCTGAGTGACTCAGTCACGCCTCGACTTAATTCAATAAGTCCTCTTTCTCAAATTTTATTTTCTTTTTGGATTCTCAATTTTAATAGTCTATTTAATTTAACCAAATATTCCAACAAGCATTTCTCTTTATTTTGAAGCCGTGCATTGGTTTGATGGATTCTTGCACTTCTCTTTCAAGTTCAAATACTCAAGTTTGTCTCAAGCTTTGCAAATTCACTAGGAATTCATGGATTGCCTTTTCTTCATGTTCAATTGACAGAGGAGAATGTACCGGGTGCAAGTTATCAAGCATTCTATAACTAGACATTTGGCATATGCATATGAGATCCAGGCTATTTATCTGTTAGGCCCTATAGTATATGGTGTGCCCCAAAATTTGCATCGGTTGGATGATCCAAGCTGCTGATTGACATTTGTCGTTTGAGAGTTCAACAAATAACCAGAACTCAATGAACAAGCATACTCCTAACTAGCAGTAGCCAGCTAGTCTCATGGAACCAGTGTGATTTATAGGGAATTGAATAGATGAAAGGCCTAGATCTCATACACGTAGGCAAGCTGTTTGGTTTTCCTTCTCCCTCTTAGTTAGATCAATAAAAAAGAAAATGGACAAATTCATTCTGTGGATATCAAGCACTTCATAATTAAGATATTTACGCCTTGAGGTTTTTGTAACCCAACACAAATTTAGGTCAGACTGGGCTCTATCTCATAATCTGACTGACCCTGTTGGGCATACTCAACCTGACCCAAGTTGACCCAGCTCCAATCTAGAAGAGTTTTTGGCCATCCGCAGTGGGGATTTTCATGTGAATCATCAAGGTCAAGTTTCATCACCCAAAATCCAAAAATCAGGGTTGGGTTGTGTTGGGTCAAGTTCAGTTTGGAAATATGAAAATGGATCAGGCTAAGGTTGACAATTGGGTCGGGTAATGTTCATGTTACCATGTAGTTTTTCTGGTTGAATTTGGGTTGGGTTCAAGTCAACATGTGTTTTTCAGGTTGGGTTGAGTACTCAAGTTAGCGTAAGGTTGACACTTTTCATTAAATACAACCTTTCTTTTCTAATTAGGTAGAGCTACTGTACAATGTTGTGCTATTCTATGGGTGTACATGTCAGAAGGGTGGGATGGGCTAATAATAGTGGCTCTCTCAGATAATTTGAATAACAAATGATCATCGTCTTGGGAACTCATCTTTAATTGTCTGATTTTATTTTATTTTTAACAGTTGTTTGATAGAATAGTTATTATTCATCAAAAGATAAAATTTGAGTAATGAAAGTCATGAAACACCACGAAGGATAAGAGGAAAAATAATAAAGAGCAGATTGAGATAACTTTGTCATGCACAATGAAGATTAGAGATGACTCCGTTAACGAGGGGAAGATTGATTAGGGTTGAAGGGCCTGAAAAGAAGATGAGGGGAAGATCTAAAAAGAGTTGGATTGAGGTGGTGAAAAGGGGACGCTTTCTCTCTCACTGAGGATGGACCATATATAGGATCAATCACCAAAACAAGAATCGTCAACCCCAAATAGTTGGGACAAAGATATGATGATGATCAAAGCACTGGAAGGGGAATGCTTCTTGTTAGTCTTCTTATGTTGCATACTTTATCATTTCATTGATGTATGTTTTGTTTTTTTTCCCCTAGGGGGGCTTCCAAAGAGGTCGAATCTCATGGAAACGAAGAGGAAATCGTCAAAAGCAAGTGATAATGCCAGCTTGCTGACACAACCTCACGGTAGTCAGCCATCGTTGTTGCAGTCGGTTGAGCTACGATGCCACATTTGCCAAGTGCACTGCATGTCTGCATTCAACCTCCAAGAACACTTTCAAGGAAAGAAACATCAAGAGAAGTGCAGACAGTATGATCAACAGTGGCCACCATACGAACAACTGGTCGCTTTACGTTGCAATGTCTGCCACATGACCTGTTCAAGCACAGACGATCTCCACAAACACTTTCAAGGCAAAAAACATTTGGAGATGTGTGAAGAGTACGACCGGAAACAACCACCAAATCGACAATTGGCCAACCTTCACTGTGATCTATGCGACGTGAGTTGCCCAAGCGAGTTTCACCTCTACCAAGATCAGCACGGATCACAACACATGTCCAAGTGCAGAGACTTGTGCTCTGGGGAAGAAAACAAGATCATGTGGTGTGATGTGTGTCGTATCTCATGTCCAAACATGACATCTTTGATGCAACATAGGTGGGGAAAGAGGCATATCACACCGCTCTATGCAGGTAGAGGTAGTGAGGTTGCAACATATGATGGTGAAAAAGAAGAAATAGAGGAAGGTAAGCCTAAGAGGTAAAGAATGGGTGTTGTTGATGCAAAAATCTGATTGTCCCACGGTCTTCCTTCGATTAAGTGGGAGCTTCGTCTTAACCACCAAATGATGCTTGCACCCATGATGGATGGTTGCATATGTTCTACAAATAGTTATAGCAAAAGAATCTTCATCATCTTATTTTTGAGGACTTGATCCACATCGCCTACTTCAAATATATGGACTTTCATAATCTCATTTAAGATTGATTAGTCACTTTTGTAGCTGCAAGATTTTATAACATGTAGAAATGTTGATGATTAGTGCCAATACATATTGATCATAGCTAAATATTGATATTTATGTAATATAAAGATGACCACCAAAGCTTTAACCATTGAACAAATGGTCAGAAGCTTGACGGTGATAACTTTGAAGATTAGTCCTACATCGTGAGATGCCTTTTAGATGAGAATGATATTTCACATATTCTAGTCAAAGTTCAAGAGAAACCAATACTGGCTGAAAATGACAACTCAGCAGACCATTGGGCTACGATGAAGCGTTAGTACAAGTGGCGTAAGTAGAACCACTCAGCCCATAACATCCTAATAACCACCATGTACAAGGAGCTCAGACCTACATATAAAGTTCATAAGACCACTAAGGGAATTTGGATGCACTAGCTAATGCCTACCATAGAAGTTGAATGCACACGTTAGCACAATGGAACTACAATTCCAAGAGTATAGGATGCTCTAGTTGGTTACTCCATCAAGGATCATATCCGATAAATGAAACAAATGATAGGTGACCTTAGGAATGTTGGGTGCAGATTGACAGAGAATTAGAATATCATCATCATACATTGTTCCTTGCCTGAGTCGTGGGTCCGAATTACAAGGATTCTTAACTACAATGATATGTCATAATGTTTAGAGACTTTTGTGGTCACTTGATACGCAAGCTTAAAATGAATGCTGCTCAATCAAGTGAAGCAAAGTCCCTCGTAGTAGTCTCGTAAGCGGAAGGGTACCGGGAGAGCTGAAAGGTCACAAGAAGACAAAGAAGAACCACTTATAACAAAAGCCGGGGACGTGTCTTAATCCCAATAAGGGAAAAGGACAGAAAAAGCAAAAAAACGTCCAATGTGATCTTTTTCGTCTACAAAAAAACCTTGACTGCTTTGCCCATCAGTGCGCCAACAAAAAGACAGTAATTCCATTGTCACTTAATACTTTGTTTGTAGGAGTTTGTTGTGAAATCATTTTTGTTGATACTCTATCCAATGAGTGGATTTTGCATTCAAGAGTAATAATGCACATGGCATGAGATCACAAAGGACGAGAGGAATTTAGACTTGTAGCCATGAGGAGCTACAAGGTTTATATGGGAAACAATGTTGTTGAAGACATGTTAGGGATTGGCGCTTATCATCTCCATATGCACATGGGATGAACAATAGTCCTCCATGACACTCTTTATGCACTAAGCATACATCAGAGTTTAATTTCTATTTCTAAATTGCTATGAGATGGTTTTGGCATTTGTTTTTTCTAGAACTAGAGTTTCTTTAAGACTCAATAACCCCATCTATGTACGGAAAGCTTGATTTTAGATTTATTTACTTTAGATGTAGATAGTGATGACGCACCTCTTGCCTTATCTACCATAGCAAATGAATCGAATGTATATGAATCCATAAAAAGGCATGGGGTTAGGTCACCTTGAAAAGAACCGTCTAACAAGACTGGCTTGATCTGGTTTGTTAAATTCTTTATCCAAAGTCAATTTGTCATTTTTGTGAACATTATGTGTCCAGAAAAACCTCTAAGAAACCTTTTCCCAAAGCGGTTGGGACTAAATGTCTGTTAGAGATAGTCCATTTAGACTGTGGACCCCTTAATATACATGTCAAAATTGGATGCTAATAATTTGTCACTTATATATGTATCTAATGTCATGTAAATTTAAGACCTTTGACTGTTTTCTCAAATACATGCAAATCCTGTTTAAATTCACTCCCAAGACTCCATATTAGATGTGGATTGGAGGATTCCTTCTCCTAACCGACCTATGCCTTTAGGGATAATTGGGATATGTTTGTGAGTGCATATTCCTCAAGCACTCCATGCACTCAAAGTAATACATACTAGTTCATGAGGATTGTAGAGCATGGACTGAGATAGAATTTCAGAACGTGACCTTCATCGAAGATGGATACCCTAGCCAAAATATGCAGAAAGTTGGATTAAAACTTTTTTGAAATCCCCAATATACCTCAAGAGAGTGGGAGCTCCATTTCTCACAATATAAATGCTCTATAGTCCGTCAGAATAGTGGGAGTACACTTCAGAAGGCTCCTAAATTATGTCGAAGTGAAAAAAGATTAATTATTTAAAAATACTTCGAAAGGGAGAGCGAAATATATTTTTGTTTTGCGATCGACGACAATAAACTTGATTCTTATCAAGATGTATCATTGCCTCCAAAATCCACTGACTAGGTAACATTAGCAGCCATAGATAAGGAGATTGCCTCCACAAAGAAAAATGAAGTCTGAAACATGTAGATCTGCCACCTAATTGTGAAGCAATAGGGAATAAATGGGTACTCAAAATCAAAAGAAAGTCTTATGGTACACTAGACAAGTACAAAGCACGATTAGTTGCAAAAGGTTTAACCCAGATTGAAGGTGTTGATTACAATGAGACTTTTTCACTCATTGTAAAATTCTCCTCGATTCACGTGATCTTGTCCATTGTCTCAAGTCTAGACTCAGGGTTGTAGCAAGTGAATGTAAAGACCACATATAGCTAAAGAAATATACATGCAGCAAACCATGGAATATTAGGACAGAAAAAAAAAAAAAAACTTGAAAAAAAGTCTATAAATTATTAAAATCTATCTATGGGTTGAAGCAATGTTTAAAGAAGTGGTACATAAGTTTCACTTGGACATCACTACTTTTAAGTTCACAATGAGTCAAGAAGATCATTGTGTATATTTGAAGCAGTCTGGAAGATCTTTTCTGATACTATCTTTATGTAAATGATATCTTGTTAGATGATAATGATATGCGATTGTTTATTACAAATAAAGATTAGCATTTTTCGAACTTTGATACGAAAGATCTCGGTGAAGTCAATTTTATTCTCGGGGTAAAAATCATTAGAGACTGCCCTAAGAGGTTCTTGGGCTTGTTTCAAGCTACTTATATGTAGAAAATCTTAGAGCAGTTCAAGATGAAAAATTCAAAAGTTGTTAAACCCTATGGAAAAAAAAAAACATCAAGCTAGACAAGAAGTCATGTCCCCAGACTGAAGGTAAGAAATCGGATATGTCCTTTGTACCCCATGCAAGTGTAGTATGTAGCTTAATGTATCACATGCTTTGCACTAGACCGAATATAAGTTATGCAGTGGGCATAGCTAACCATTACAAAGTAACTTGGGACAATCTCATTAGTAAGCTGTTAAACGAATATTTTGCTATCGTAGAAGAACCAAGGACTTAATGTTGTGTTATGAAGGCACAAATATCAAGCGTCAATGATTATTAAATGCCATATGGGGCAATGACCCTGATGAGGGAAACTCAACTTCATGCTATGTATTCTTGCTCGGAGGAGGTGCCATCTTATGGTCGAGTAAGAAACGAGTATCTATAACCCTATCATCGATGGAGGCCGAGTATATCGTATGTTATGTTGCTGTTTAAGATTGTGTATGGGTTTAAAGATTTTTACAAGGTCTACGCATTGTACTAGATGTTCCTGAGCTTGTATTGTTGAACTAGACAACACCTTTACCATTGACTTGCAAAGAATTCTAAATAATACCACAAGTCCAAGCACATTGAGGTTAAGTATCATTAAGTTCGTGATCAAGTGAGAGATAAAAAGGTTGCCCTCAAGTATATTCTCACAAAAGAGATGTTGGCGACCCCATGACGAAACCCCTAGCTAAAGACTTATTTCTGGTTCATTTCAGGGAATTGGGATTGAGAATAGCTTAAGTAATGAAGTTGTATACCTTATATATAATGTACATTTTATCTCTGTTAATGAATAAAAATTCATTTTGTTTAGAATTGAGCACTATTATTGACTGCGTATAAATCATCAGCATTTTCTTTGAGGTCTTGAGGAATCTCTACCATTGTCGATAGGCCAATCAGCCACTTGTACGGGAAGATCTACTTTGAATGTACCAGAGAAGTACAATTGGGGTGATGTTTATACGTTAAGGTGTAAACTACCCTCTATTATGAAGAATAGAGGATGAGAATATGAGTAATGAGATGTTGTATCCACCTTCGATCCTAAAAGACTGAAGATGAGACCAATCAAAGTCGAAATCAATTGCGTCATTGCTCTTGTATGCGATTAATGTTATGACTTGATTGAAAAACCAGATCGGGAAGATATGAGATGAGTCCAGTGTTCGTAATATCGATACTATCATTTGATATATGGGCTGATATTATCGGTATCGATGGCAAGAGATACGAAACCCCTCAAAAGGCCCTTGAAATACACAAAAAAAAAAAAAAAAAAAAAAAAAACAAAACAAAACCAAAAAACAAAATCGAAGAATCTTGTGTATCATGCGATATATTGCAAAACATCGTGAGATATTGCAAAACATCGTGAGATATTGCAAAATATCATGCGATATCGATAGATATTATCACTTTTATCGTTTTTTTATCAGGGATTTTAACCTTTCCTTCGCAATTAAAGGGCCAGGAATGTTGAAAAATCAGAAAAAACCGGAATAGCCCTAGAAAATCGAAAAATATATAATTTTAAATTTTTTAAAAAAAAGGAAAAAACTTTCAAATAGTGTATTTTGGTACCTGTAAAAGAGATTGCCTAATCGGAAGTTGATCGAAGCCGTGCGTAGGTTTTTTCGAAAAAACCTTCGATTCAATCAGAGATTTAGAGTGTATTTGAGAGAAAAAGAGAGATTTTTGGGTTCCTCTGTTTCGGAAAAACCAAAAAGAAAGGCCTTGGATGCCTTTTCGGGACGCGGATTAGCTATTGACAGGTTTGGGTAGCGAGACTCGCTATGAAGTGACGTCACCAAGTTATGTGGGCCCCACCATGATTTCTGTGTTGTATCCACACCATTCATACATTTGGAGAGATCATTTAAGGCATGATACACAGAATGATTCGGATCCAAAGCTCTAGTAGACCCCCACCATAGAAAACAGCGGGGAGAGTGATGTCCACCATTAAAGACTTCCAAGGGTTACAAAAGTTTTCGATCAAGCTAATATTTGTTTTTTCCCTTATTTCATGTCTGTTTTAACTTATGGAAAGGTTAGATCTCAAATAAACATCATGGTGGACCTTAGGAAGGTTTCAACGGTGGGCGTCACTCTTCCCACTATTTTCTGTGGTGGGGTCCACTACTGCTCTGGATCAGCCTCATTCTTTGTCTAATGCCCTAAAATGATCTCTCCAAATGGATGGATGGTGTAGATACAAAACATAAATCATGGTGGGGTCCACGGAAGTCGGTGATGTCACTTTAGTAGTGAGTCTCACTACTCAACACGTAGGAAGCGGATTGCGTAGAGTAACTCATTACGCTTAGTGTACTGAGTAGACTCCGTGAGGTCCACCATGATTTATGTACTTTATCTGCTCTGTCCATCCTTTTACCAGATAATTTTAGGTCTTGAGCCCAAAAATGAGGCATATCCAATGTTCAAATGGACCACACCATAGGAAAGAGTTGAATTGACCATCTAACGTTGAAAAATTCTTGGGGCCACGGAAGTTTTGGATCAAGATTATATTTGTTTTTCACCTTAATCCATGTTTGTATGATCTTATGAATAGGTTGGATGACAAATAAACATCACTGAGGGGCCTAGAAAGGTTTCAACGGTGGAATTCATTATCCCCACTGTTTCCAGTGGTATGATCCACTTGATCTTTGGATATGCTTCAATTTTGGGCTCAACCCCTTAAATTAGATGGAAAAACGAATGGACGGTGTGTATAGACCATATACATTCAAGGTGGGCTCAATTGAGTTTACTCGGTACGATAAGAGCGTAGTGAGTAAGCAATCCGATTTCCAACCTGTGAGGCTAATCCACGTCCTTTTTTTACGTGCAAGCAGAATCGGTAGCCGGATATAGACGGTCTTGTCGGGGGCTCTATGGGGCCTACCATGATGTATGTGTTTTATCCACACCGTCCTTCCATTTTGATAGGTTATTTTAGGGCATGAGCCTAAAAAGGAGGTAAATCTAAGGCTCAAGTGGACCACGCCATGGGAAGCCGTGGTGACAATGATGCCCACCGTTGAAACTTTCCTAGGGCCCGTTATGATGTTTATTTGCCATCCAATCTGTTCATAAGGTCTGACAGACCTGGATGAAGAGAAAACATAATATTAGATTGATCCAAAATTCATGTGGCACCCAAGACATTTTCAATTATAGTCGTTCAATCCTCACTGCTTCCTATGGTGTGGTCCACTTGAGCCTTAGATCTCCTTACTTTTTACCTCATGTTCTAAAATTATCTATTAAAATGAATGGATGGCGTGGATAAAACATATACATCACACTGGCCCCACAAACCCCTGATAAAACATATACATCACCTTACCGATGTGTAGTATATTTATCCTTTTCTCCAGCCTATATTAGGATGTGGTCCCAAAAATTAAGCACATCCAAATCTTAGGTAGACCACACCATAAGAAACAGTGGTGATTGAGTGCCTCACTATAAAAAAAATCCTAAAATTTAAGTAGATCCAAATTCCACTGATGCATCATTAAAAACTTCCTATGGCCCATGTTTCCAACGATGTGGTCCACATGAGATTTGAATTTGCCTCATATTTTGAATTATGGTATAAAACTATTTGGAAAAATAGATGGACAAAGTGGATAAGTGTATATATTATGGTGAGGCCCTCAGATCAGTAGGCAATCCACATCCTGCTAGGACCTAGTTAGAGATGGATGCTCCTACGGGGCTATTGGTGGGGCCCACAATGATGTTTGTGAGAAATCCACTATGTCCATCCATTTTCCCATAGCATATTAAAGCATGAGACCAAAAATCAGGTAGATCCTAAGATCAAGTGGGCCGCACGACATGAAACAATGAGCATTAAACGTCCATCATGCCCCAAAAATCAGCTAGCCACATCATTGATGAGTATGTTTACAATTTATAATTTTAAATGAATTAATTGTATTTTCATACATGTTTTAATACATTTATTAATATTATGCATTCAATTTGACTATAGTTACATTAGTTCAATCAGCTAGAAGCGCATAGCTTAGGACTCTTTACAAAGTAGACCTATTATGTACGCTTCTTTTTTGAGATTTTATAATTTAAAAGTGTGTATTAAGGTCTTTTTTAATAATCCTTGTAGTTTCATTGAAAAATTCAATAATTTTCCCAATGTTTCCTTGTGTTTCCCAAAAAGTGCGATAAATTATGCAATACAAACTGTCACGCCCCAAACTCGGAAACCGGGCTCACAAAATTCCCGATCGCCGAATCCGGCGCCGACAGCCTCCGTAGTGCCCCATTCTCGGATTCCAGCACTCATATGCCAGATTTCGATCCTGGGATCCTATAAGGAGGATTTTCCAACGTAAATTTGTCTCATAAGAAGCATAACCACAAGTATACCCAAATCATAAAGGCAACATCATCACCACATATCCACTAATATAAACATTTAAATACAATGCTGAAGGTGAAATACATATATCGAAATCAAAGCTCCAGAGGACAGCTGCACACTCCAACCTCAACGCTGCTGCAACCTAACGCCACTTGCACACATCTATC